>NC_080174.1:99239279-99368292 GCF_950295315.1 Erinaceus europaeus
GTGTGACTGTATGAGTGTGTGAGAGTATATGAGTGTATGAGAGTATGAGTGTGACTGTATGAGTGTGTGAGAGTATATGAGTGTGAGAGTATGAGTGTGTGAGATATATGAGTGTGAGTGTATGAGTGTGAGAGTATATGAGTGTGAGTGTATAAGTGTTAGTGTACGAGTGTGAGTATATGAGTGTGAGTGTATGAGTGTGAGAGTATATGAGTGAGTGTATGAGTGTGAGAGTATATGAGTGTGAGTGTATGAGTGTGAGTGTATGAGTGTGAGAGTATATGAGTGTGAGTATATGAGTGTGAGTGTATGAGTGTGAGAGTATATGAGTGAGTGTATGAGTGTATGAGAGTATATGAGTGTGAGTGTATGAGAGTATATGAGTGTGAGTGTATGAGTGTGAGAGTATATGAGTGTGAGTATATGAGTGTGTGAGTATATGAGTGTGTATGTATGAGTGTGTGAGAGTATATGAGTGTGAGTGTATGAGTGTGTGAGAGTATATGAGTGTGAGTGAGAGTATGAGTGTGTGATAGTATGAGTGTGAGTGTATGAGAGTATGAGTGTGAGTGTATGAGAGTATATGAGTGTGTGAGAGTATGAGTGTGAGTGTATGAGTATATGAGTGTGAGTGTATGAGAGTATATGAGTGTGAGTGTATGAGTGTGAGTGTATGAGTGTGAGAGTATGAGTGTGAGTGTATGAGAGTATATGAGTGCATGAGTGTGAGTGTATGAGAGTATATGAGTGTGAGTGTATGAGTGTGAGAGTATGAGTGTGAGTGTATGAGTGTGTGAGTATATGAGTGTGTGTATGTGTGTGATTATGAGTGTGAGTGTGTGAGAGTATATGAGTGTGAGTGTATGAGTGTGTGTGTGAGAGTATATGAGTGTGTGAGAGTATGAGTGTGAGTGTATGAGAGTATATGAGTGTGAGTGTATGAGTGTGTGTGTGAGAGTATATGAGTGTGTGAGAGTATGAGTGTGAGTGTATGAGAGTATATGAGTGTGTGAGTATGAGTGTGAGTGTATGAGAGTATATGAGTGTGAGTGTATGAGTGTGAGAGTATTAGTGTGAGTGTATGAGTGTGTGAGTATATGAGTGTGTGTATGTGTGTGAGAGTATGAGTGTGAGTGTGTGAGAGTATATGAGTGTGAATGTATGAGTGTGTGTGTGAGAGTATATGAGTGTGTGAGAGTATGAGTGTGAGTGTATGAGAGTATATGAGTGTGAGAGTATGAGTGTGAGTGTATGAGTGTGTGAGTATATGAGTATGAGAGAGTGTATGAGTGTGTGAGTGTAGGATGCAGAAGTAGCCTCTGATGGGCTGAATCAGACTTGATTATATTGTCCTTTGTACTAAAAAAGATATATTCGCAGTTGGAGGTATTAAGATTTAAGGCCCTCCCCAGACCATCACCCCACTAGGGGAGGAGAGAGACAGGCTGGGAGTATAGATCCACCTGCCAACGCCTATGTTCAGCAGGGAAGCAATGGTAAGTCCCCCACACACACCTTTTTTTTATTTTACCAGAGCACTGCTCAGCTATGGCTTATGGTGGTACTGGGGATTGAACCTGGGACCTTGGGTGCTGTAGGCATGAATGGCTTTTTGCAGAACCATTATGCTATCTCCCTAGCCTACTAGGTATGTCTTTTTTCTTTACCTTTTTTATTGTCTTTCATTTATTTGGCAGACAGTCAGAAGAGGGAGAGAGACACCTGCAGCCCTGCTTCACCACTCATGAAGCTTCCCCCCACAGATGGGAGCCAGAGGCTTGAACCTGTGTCCTTGCACACTGTAATCTGTGTGCTCAATCAGTTGTGCTACCACCTGGCCCCTTAGAGAAGTCTTAATACCAGAAACAAAGATGACGATGACAGGAACGTCCCATTTTCACCACGCACTAGCTTTTCTTCAGTTTCATAAATTCTACTCTTCTTCTTTTTTTTTTGCCACCAGGGTTATTGCTGGGGCTCAGTGCCTGCACCATAAATCCACTGCTCCTGAATCCACTGCTCCTGGAGGCCTTTTTTTTTTTTTTTTTGCCTCCAGGGTTATTGTCGGGGCTCGGTGCTAGCACCACAAATCCACTGCTCCTGGAGACCATTCTTTCCCCTTTTGTTGCCCTTGTTGTTTTATCATTGTTGTGGTTATTGTTGTTGTTGTTGTTGGATAGGACAGAGAGAAATCAAGAGAGGAGGGGAAACAGAGAGGGGGAGAGAAAGACAGACACCTGCAGACCTGCTTCACCGCCTGTGAAGCGACTCCCCTGCAGGTGGAAAGCCGGGGGCTCGAACTGGGATCCTTACTCCGGTCCTTGCACTTTGTGCCACCTGCGCTTAACCCGCTGTGCTATCGCAAGGCCGTCCCCCCCTTTTGTTGCCCTTGTTGTTGTAGCCTTCTTGTGGTTATTATTGTTATTGATGATGTCTTTCTTTGTTGGATAGGACAGAGAGAAATGGAGAGAGGAGGGGAAGACAGAGAGAGGGAGATAAGACAGACACCTGCAGACCTGCTTCACCGCCTGTGAAGTGACTCTCCTGCAGGTGGTGAGCCAGGGACTTGAAACGGGATCCCTACACTGGTTCCTGCGCTTTGTGCCACGTGCGCTTAACCCGCTGTGCTACCGCCTGATCCCCAATTCTACTCTTCCTGATATTGTTTACCAGAAACCTAGAGAAAGGATGTGTGGTCATTCTCTCCTCTTCACAATAAACTATTTCCTTGTTGATCTCTGATTCAAATTCCCATCATGAATAAAAATGGCGTTTTATCTCCGAGGTTGGTAGCTGTGAATATCTTACACATGTGGCACTCTGGTTGGCATAGAGGACACTATCAGGTAGGTAGGCAAGCAAAGGGAGCTTACTTGAACTGACAGAAGATATCTGCATACTCTGGGAGAATTCCACTGGCCTGCAACACCGTCACACGAAACGTGAAGGCACTTCCCAGTTTCAAGTGGTTGCCAATTTCTTCAGAAAACCCTTCCATTACCATTTTACCATCCAGCAAAGTGTTTGACTTCAAATCTAAAGAAGGTGAAATAGACACACTTAGGTCTCAGAGAACACACACACGGACCACCTTCCAAAGAGAAGGGGACCTTCTTCCCATTCCTTCTTGGTCAAAGTGACTTGCTCTCAACAACAGCTGAATTGTCTCTTCTCTGAAAAGGTGCCCAGTCACAAGAGACTGTGTACATACCCAAATCATTCATTCGGTTCACTTCTTCTGGAGGGGAGATGACCTCTGAGCTCTGTCCTTGTCCTTCCACAATCCTCAGCTCCTCCAAGGACAGACCAGAACGAGTCATTGCAGTTGAAGAAAAGTCACTCTGAAAATGAGAAAGGGTTAAGGAGATGAATAAAGTGGCTTGACATATCGTTCCATTTCCCTTATTTATGTTTATTTGTCCAACATATGCTAGCGACTAGAAAATTAGGAAGATTCAGAGCTGCCTAAGAAAAGAACAAATAATACCAAATGAAAGCAGGGTCTTTCCCTTCCCTTTGTAACTGTTGGAGATGTTTCACATTCTATTAAATGACCCTGCCTTTGTCCATACTCTTTAGTTCTAGGTGGGAAGAATGTGACCTAGTGCTGAATACCGTCAACACATCTACCTACATTCCCTCTTTCCTTACACAGGTTTCCCAATTCCTGGGAAGTTGCTCACCTGATTGAAGCATTCATTATCAAAAGATATTTTAGCTGTTCCTGACTGTCGAATTCCAGAGCCATAGTCAGGAGCTTCTTCATCCGCTGAGGGAATAGAGCAAAGAGCAGAGAGTGAGTGAAAGTGAACTGTTGGGTAGTCTGCCAGCTCCCCCTGGCTTCTGCTTAACCAAGCACCAGTATGCCTGTATGGGACTGGTTTGATCCCACTCAAAGCTGCGGTCTATTTACATAAATCACTTTTACATTTACATAAAGCACCACCCTCCCTCCAGGGCATTGGTGGTTCAGTGGTAGATTTCTCGCCTGCTCCGCCCCCTCTCCTTGTCACACCCTGATTTTCACCAGTAGCTTTTCTCTCCACCCTCTCTATGTCACATCTTGTTCACACCCTACCTGGGAAGTATATATAAAGACAACATTGTTCGTTTTAGTTTCAGTTTAGTTTAGCTCGGCTGAGATTGTGCTGCGTCCTGCATGAATAAAGAGATACTGAGTACAGCTCAACCATGAGTCCCGGGTCGTCTGTCTCCCATTAGTGAAGCTCAGCCCGACATATGGCGCCCGAACAAGGGACTGACATAAGCCCTGAAACAGGGACTGGCACCGATGTGGGACCTAACCCGCCCATCGCCCAGATAAGTAAACTTGGCTACCCATCCGCCATGGGTTGCCTTTCTACTTATGAAGAGGTTTGCCAAAGCCTCTACTGTTTCATCATGAGACAGTTTCTCTGTCTCTGGAACATTTTGCTCTGGGCCACACTTTGGTTCCCTGACTGGGAACTTTGGTGTCTTGTGACCCTAATCATAGAGCTTGGGAGATGCACCGAGATTTCTCCTTGGACTTTCTGGATTCCCTCTCCCATGCTTCCCGAGGAGAAGGACTACATTTTGCTCCGGGCCACAATTTGGTTCTTTATGACGGTCATAGAGCTTGGGATGTGCATGGGGATTTCCCCTGGGACTTTCTGGACTTCTTCTCGCATGTTTCCCGCTGAGAAGGACTACTCTAGTTTGAGGAGCATTCTCCAGTACCCTGGCAGTCCCCAAGAATGGAGACACGTGGTTAGTTCTACTCTCCTGATTGGATTCTTTCTTCAATGGGAAGACACTTTTAAAAATGGGTGCCTGCAATCCTGCAGGAACAGCCAGAAGCACCCTAAATGGAATTTCAAGGAGCTTTTTGGACTAGGACGCCCTCCGGGGACTCATGATGCTACATGGTGAGATCTGTTTCGTAAGAGAGTGATTTAAATGACTGAATTTTTGTATGACATTGACTTAAAAAAAAAAATGCTGGATGCAGCCATGATTTCTAGAGACATCCAGAAACAATCCAAAAAATTGTTTTTCCCTCCTTTGATTTCTTTTTTTTATGTCTTGGCATAAATCTGAAACATTTAATCCTGAAAACTGTATGAGTTATGGGTGGGGCAGATAGTGGAATGATTATGTTAATTATTCTCATGCCTGAGGCTTCTAACCGTGGTTCTTCTGTTTACCTTTCCACATTTTATTGAGTTCAAACTGTTTAAACAACCTTAAAATCATACTAGAAAGGACTTCCAATTATAATGGAGTTATCAATTATAGTAAACTTCTAATCTGCTACAAGTTTTGTTTGACAAGTAAGTGAATTTCAGCTGTCAAAGTCTTCACATAAAAAGCATCTACTCAAATGAAATTCCTGGAAATGCATTTGGACCCCTGTTCTCTGACATCGCCCACAAGATGGAATGACTACAACACACCCCCGGAAACCAATGATGTGACCTGGCACGACCTGAAGAAACAGATTCACAGACTCCAAAGCTCACTCTCTACAAAAAAGTGGAATTCCGGAGGCCGACATTCCCCATTGAGACAGACGTGCAGCGTTTCATCCCTTGGCATTTTCTTCCGTGGTCATCTACTTTGGACTGACACTTCCATCGGACTTACTGGTACATGTTGCTGTGTTTATCAAAGACTAACTTCAGCCAGCTGCCTTGAGACTTTATAGGCCGTGTCCCCTCGCCTACAGGCTCTGTCCCCAGAGGCAAGAAGGCCCTTTGAGGCAAGAGATGCCCACAGAGGCATGAAGCACCCCCGGAGGCAATAGATGACCCCAGAGGCAAGAAATGCCCTTTTGCCTGCTAGGCTTTGCCCTTTGAGGCAAGAAACGCTCCCCTTGGCATCACACAGGTTATTGCTGCTCTCCTGTTTTGTTCCTCCATGTCGTATGCCAGTTCTTTTGAAAACGCCTGTATGATATAGGTTTCTGTTCATCCCGCACTCCTAATACTATGGCAAATAGTTAAAAAGAAAGGGGGAGATGTTGGGTAGTATGCCAGCTCCCCCTGGCTTCTGCTTAACCAAGCACCAGTATGCCTGTATAGGGATTGGTTTGATCCCACTCAAAGCTGTGGTCTATTTACATAAATCACTTTTACATTTACATAAAGCACCACCCTCCCTCCAGGGCATTGGTGGTTCAGTGGTAGAATTCTCGCCTGCTCCGCCCCCTCTCCTTGTCACACCCTGATTTTCACCAGTCACTT
The DNA here is from genome assembly GCF_950295315.1 of Erinaceus europaeus. NCBI lineage: Eukaryota > Metazoa > Chordata > Mammalia > Eulipotyphla > Erinaceidae > Erinaceus > Erinaceus europaeus. Next base: position 99,245,504 of record NC_080174.1, read on the forward strand.
TTCTCTCCACCCTCTCTATGTCACATCCTGTTCACACCCTACTTGGAAAGTATATAAGGACAGCATTGTTCGTTTTAGTTGGTGGTAGTTGTAGTTTAATCTAGCTCGGCTTAGATTGTGCTGCGTCCTGCATGAATAAAGAGATACTGCCTACAGCTCAATGAGTCCCGGGTCGTCTGTCTCCTTTTGCGAAGCCAGCGCGACAGTGAACATGAGGAAGTGGAGAAGTGACTGAATTTCAAAGTAAACAGTCTAGCCGTGCAGCCTCACTGTGTAGTAACTGCCACAGAGGGCAGGAAGAACAGCAAGGTACTGCATGTGGGAAAAATAAAGTGAAGTAGCAAGACCACAGGGACTGCTTCCATACCCACTCAAGTAAATCTGTCAGTCTCATGATCTCAAAGGAGATGAGTAACAAAGAGTAAGTTTTTTTATTTTTTATGTTTATTTATTTTCCCTTTTGTTGCCCTTTTCTTTTTAATATTTATTTTATTTATTTCCTTTTGTTGCCCTTGTTGTTTTATTGTTGTAGTTATTATTGTTGTTGTCGTTGTTGGATAGGACAGAGAGAAATGGAGAGAGGAGGGGAAGACAGAGAGGAGGAGAGAAAGACAGACACTTGCAGAACTGCTTCACCGCCTGTGAAGCGACTCCCCTGCAGGTGGGGAGCCGGGGTTCGAACCGGGATCCTTATGCTGGTCCTTTGTGCTTTGCACCACCTGCACTTAACCCGCTGCGCTACAGCCTGACTCCCTGCTCTTGTTTTTCATTGTTGTTATAGTTATTACTGTTGTTGTTACTGATGTTGTCATTGTTGCACAGGACAGAGAGAAATGTAGAGAGAAGGAGAAGACAGAGAGGGGGAGAGAAAGACAAACACCTGCAGACCTGTTTCACCGCCTGTGAAGTGACTCCCCTGCAGGTGGGGAGCCGGGGGCTTGAACTAGGATCCTTACACCAGTCCTTGCGCTTTGCACCATGTGTGCTTAACCCGCTGCGCTACCGCCCGACTCCCAAGAATAAGTTTTATGCACAGTACAGAGTATTTCAAGTGTCATACTTGGAAATATTCCCCTTACCCCCCTCCAGAAAAAAGAAATACTGATTGTTTCCTTGGAAAAATCATACTCAAAAGCAATCAACAAATATTTGAAAATATTAGATTTCCATAAACTCTTGAAACACTGGAAACTATTTCACAGATTTCCATGAGGAAAAGCTGAAAGATCACTGAATGTGGTATAGAATTTAAAATTAAAGTAGAAAAATTATAGAGAGCAGTCATACTCTTTCCTCTTGAGCCCTGCATTATGGGATAACAGTGCCAAACCAGAAATGTCAGTGCTAGAAACACCCAGAGAAAAAATGGCAAAAAGCAGTCTGGAAAATCCTGTTTCTTTTAAGTACTCTGATACATTATTTAAAATATAAGCGAATTCTTCAATTTTTTGTTAGGGGGATTAATGGTGTCCAGTAAATACAGCTGTTGGCACATGTGTAAAATTTCTCTGTCTTCTGCATGACACTCACCCTAACCCAGGTCCACTGCTACCATCAGCACCAGGACTTGGAAGCCCTTAGAAGTGACTCCCCCCTCCCCCCACCAGGGCACTGATCAGCTCTGGCTTATGGTGGTGCTGGGGACTGAGCCTGGGACTTTGGAGCCTCGACCAAGAGTTTCTCTGCATAATCATTATGTTATCTACCTCACCCCACCAAAAAACAAACAAACACACAAAAAAAAAAAAACCAAAAAAAAACCCCACAAGACCAAAAAATGTTTGTTTTATCAGAGTACTGCTCAGTTCTGGTTTATGGTAGCGCTGGGGATTGAACCTGGGACTTTCAAACCTCAGGCATGATGGTTTATATGCATAACCATTATGCTATCTTCCCCAAGCAACTTTTACTTAGCTGTTCTTTGGGCTAAAAAAAATTCCTTTACGCTGTTATTCCAAAATAGCAGTAAGTATCTGTAATACTTGGGAACATAAGTTAGAACATTAAGGTTTTCTCTAGGCCAAACTAACTTAGCATTTCATTCCATGTAAGCAAAGTGTGCCCAGCACAGACTATCCTGCTCAGTCTCTGGGCAAAGACTCCAGGGAAGACGCTCACCTACCTGCAATGGCTTGCACAGCCACGCGTAAAAATCCTCGAACTTCCCCTTTCTCGCTGACAATGGCCACCCTGTGAATCAGGGGCACAGGATACAGCAGGTTGCTCAGGTAAACAAACGCCCTAGTGACAGAAGGAGACAAACGCCTAAGCACCAACAGACAGCTCTTGAGGTTTTCAGAAGTCATGAGAATATGTACTTTCTGTGAAATTGTGAGCTGGCTTCTGCCCTGTCAAAAGATATCTTCTCTACACTACTTTTCCTTTCACCTTGCTAGTACAGACGGATTAGGAGCAAACGCAAATGTCTGGCAGAGTGGTGACCAGCTTCTGTCCCGTCCCTCCCTCCAGAAGCCATCACTGCTTGTCTAAGAGTAACAGTTGGAAGGTAGACTTTCAAGCTCCTGTTCTATGAACACTCCTAAGGGCAAAGAAAAGGGAGCTTTTCCGCTGCAGAGCTTACGCGTCACACAGATCACAGCAGTTTGGGTCTGTCCTTCCCAGTAGATAACATAGAAATCAGGGGACAGGGAGTCGGGCTGTAGCGCAGCGGGTTAAGCGCAGGTGGCGCAAAGCACAAGTACCGGCATAAGGATCCCGGTTCGAACCCCGGCTCCCCACCTGCAGGGGAGTCGCTTCACAGGCGGTGAAGCAGGTCTGCAGGTGTCTATCTTTCTCTCCTCCTCTCTGTCTTCCCCTCCTCTCTCCATTTCTCTCTGTTCTATCCAACAACGATGACAACAACAATAATAACTACAACAATAAAAACAACAAGGGCAACAAAAGGGAATAAATAAATAAAATAAAATATTTAAAAAAAAAAAAAAAAAAAGAAATCAGGGGACAAAAAGGTAAGGAGAGGTGACTAGAAAACAGATCTCAAGTCACAGCATATGGGTTTGAATTTTTAAGGCATAGCCACCCTGTTCAGGCAGGTGATTGACATGTGTGGGCAGAGACTAGGCAGCCACAGGGTTCTAAGCCTCTGAGACAGTGCTTGGGTAGGCATCAAGATCAGTGCCAAAGAAGCAGTCAACAGCTGGCCTTTCCAGGTTTGCCTTTGCTCCCAAAGTCAAAATTTAGTTCTAAAATGCATAAACAAAAGTTGTAGACACGCCATTTTCTGTTCAGGAGAACTGGCAAAGTTCTATCACATCTATACTCTTTTTCTTCTTCTTTCATTATTTTGTAGCTATTGATTTTTAAAGTAATGAAAACTAGTGATCATAAAGCTTAAGTGAGTGTTCAATTAATGAACAGGAGTTAGAATCTAATTCCCACTGCTACTCCTATCTTCACACTTGGCAAAGAGTAATAAACATTTGCATCCAGAAACTAAACACAGCTGAGTGTCTAATTCCTACTGTTACTCCTATCTTCCCAGTTGGCACAGTAATAAACATTTGCATCCATAAACTAAACACAGCTGAGTATCATATTCCTACTGTTACTCCTATCTTCACACTTGGCAAAGAGTAATAAACATCTGCATCCAGAAACTAAACACAGCTGAGTGAGACATGTATGCCTGCCTGCTGCTTCTCCTGCTCTGAAGTCTAGTCTGACATAGAGAAAAGGAAGATACAGTGAATTCTTGGGATTTCAACTCAAAGTAATGAAAATAATTCTGAAAACATACAAACTACACCACAGAAAAAAATGAATGTTAATAAGGCATTAAGAACATAAATGGAGTATGAATGAAAAAGATAACAAAAACACACACATGCAAAACTGCAAATGAACATTAAACCAGTCAAACGATATCTACTTCTCTTCCAGTTTGCTCCAAAGGTGGAAGAGAACAATATAAACAAAGGACTAAAGCTTTGTTGTTGAAAAGCTGGGAAATAAAGTCTTCTAACGGGGTTTCCAAACAAAGAACCCCAAACATCAACTACTATGACACAGTTTAAAAATGAAGAATTTGATATGTGGCGTCAAATGGTTATTTCACTTCCAAGTCAGCACACACACAAATTTCCTTTTTTAAACATTTTTATTCATTTATGATTGGATAGAGACAAAAACTGAGAGGGGAGGGGGAGATAGAAAGGAGAGAAATAGAGAGACACCTGCAGCTCTGAGTCACCACTGGTGATGCCAGGGGTCGAAGTCAGCACCTCATGCCTGAGAATTCAATGCTTTATTCACTGCACCACTTCCCAGGCCATGGGTATGACTCTTAAAAAGCCAGGGCACTGAAAGGAGAGGCCATGTGTAACTGAAATGCCACTAAGAGATGAAGGAAATTTGGGGGGGGGGGCAGGTGGTGGTGGCACACCTGGTGAAGTGCTCACATTACAGGGCACAAAGTCCCCACCTGCAGGGGGAAAGCTTCACCAGCAGGGATGCAGGTGTCTTCTCTTTCCCTCTCCAATTCTATCTCCCCCTCCCCTCTCAATTCTCTGTCTCTATCAAATAAATAATTTAATTAAAAAATACAAAGTATACACAAATTTATGTTTAAAAAGGCTATTCTTCTATATGAAGTTCTCTCTGAACTCTACAATCTACATCCTTCTTTGACTTCAAAGCTTCAGGTCTTAGTATAAACACTACTCACTCTGAAATGTGCCTCAGTATTATATGATCTCAACAAAACATTATTCTGTAACTGCTATGTTTTTTTGTTTTGTTTTGTTTTGCCACCAAGGTTATCACTGGGGCTTGGTGCCAGCACTACAAATCAACCAGTCTCAGAAGCCAGTTTTTCTGTATTTTATTAGCTAGGACAGAGAAAAAATTGAGAGAGTAGGGGGAGACAGAAAGGGAAAGAGAAAGACACCTGCAGACCTGCTTTCCTCACGAAGCATCCTCCCTGCAGGTGGGGAATGGAGTCTTGCACACCGTGATGCTGCTGGATTTATTTAAGTGTGGCTATTTGTCTCCACCCCAGGACACGTGAGCACATGAGGACAGAAACAGGTCTGGCTTTGCTTTCTACCACCCACAGAGGGACTAGCACATTTACTTTGTAAATGAGAGACGGCTCACTGGGAGAACACACACTTCACCGAGTATGACAGGGCCAGGTGCGAGGCCCCGGCCCACTTGGGGACCTACATGGAGAAGCTTTTTGAGTGGTGAAGCAGTGCTGTCTGGACAGTCCTAGTCTCTCTTTCTCTTACCATCTACGTCCCCCTCCCCTCCCCCCACCCTCAAAGAAAAAGTCCACAGGGAGCATTGAAATTGGGTAGGCGTGGAGCCCAAGCAATAATTCTTGGAAAATAAAATAAAAATATGGGTGGTGACTGAACATCCATGTACATAACTGAACATGAAAATAAACTGTTCTTTATCTTGACGGAAAATCAGAAGAAATTCTGGGGGGGGGGGTTACAACAGAGGTAAAGAAGCAAAGTCATTCAATCTTATACTAGGATGCTTTAATTTATTTTTACTTCTCTTTATTTATTGGACAGAGACAATCAGAAATTGAGAGAGAAGAGGGAGATAGAGATATATAGAGAGAGACCTGTAGACCTGCTTCACCACTCGAAAAGCTTTCCAGCTACAGGTGGGGACCAGGGGCTTGAACCCGGGCCCTTGCTCATTCAGCATGTGCGCTCAACCAGGGCTGATTTTCAAAGCTATACTCATGGTGAACACTAACTGAACTGGCACAGTGACATTCTGATACTCGAAAACAACAGCTCAAGGGGCTGGCAAGGTGGCTCTGCAGTGGGTGCGTACCCTGCTCTGCACTTGGAAAGCCCAAACGTTGGTCCCCACAACTGTGGGAGAAACAGAGTGCTGGGGACACAGCTCAAGCGGTTAGAGCGCCGCCTTGTCTAGCTGAGCCCAGAATGCTGGGGACACGGCTCAAGCGGTTAGAGCGCCGCCTTGTAGCTGAGCCCAGAGTGCTGGGGACACGGCTCAAGCGGTTAGAGCGCCGCCTTGTCTAGCTGAGCCCAGAGTGCTGGGGACACGGCTCAAGCAGTTAGAGCGCCGCCTTGTAGCTGAGCCCAGAGTGCTGGGGACACGGCTCAAGCGGTTAGAGCGCCGCCTTGTCTAGCTGAGCCCAGAGTGCTGGGGACACGGCTCAAGCGGTTAGAGCGCCGCCTTGTCTAGCTGAGCCCAGAGTGCTGGGGACACGGCTCAAGCGGTTAGAACGCCGCCTTGTCTAGCTGAGCCCAGAGTGCTGGGGACACGGCTCAAGCGGTTAGAGCGCCGCCTTGTCTAGCTATGCCCTGGTGACACAAGAAACAGCTACTCACAAATAGGAGCCCATTTTTAATTTTATGAAGTCACCACTTGAAAGGACAGTGTGTAATGCTCACTCACGGGTTAAAATCATAGAGTATGTTTGAACACATGTCACAGACCCATTTTGTGCCTGTGGCAATGGCTATTCATATGCTGCCTAGAAGTGCTCTCACAGGATCTCCCCCTTTCTTGTTAGAAAAGAGATTCTGTGAGTCTATGGCACTGGGCCTACAGAGCTGGGCAGTGGCCAAACAGACTTCTCTTATGATGACATCGTCCTTAGCCCCGAAGCCAAACTTTTCACATGTTCCCCTCTGATGTCTGTATGACTGCATTGGTGAGAGGATCTACACCTGGAACTAGCAGACTGGAGAACAGTGTGACAGAGGAAGAAATGTACAGGATGTATGATTAGAAAGTTCTGTGAAGTTACATTCAAAAGGGAAACAAATCTTGACAGTACACACACACACACCAAAACAAAAACAAAAAAGGAAAGCCAGCACTGTTATGGTTCTAGTTATAGGAAGAATGTCAATTCAGGTACTCAGGTCCCAAGAATGCCCTCTTTCGCCCCTGAGCCCAGAAAAATAGCTTCAATATTTTACATTTCATCCCAAATTAAGACGGATGATTCATAACATTCCAACATGCTGTAAGAGACTAGCTAAAGGGACAAGCTCTTTTTATTTTCAAGTTAAAATTCACCAGAGACAGCAAAGGGTCAAGAAACAAAATCTACTAATAAATTTTCACAACAAAATGGCAATTTTTATAAGCAAGTTGTTTTTTGTAATCATGTGCCAATAGGGGAACCCAGAAAGAAGTCACTGCACTTACAAATGCACGAGCACTGTACAGCTGAGGCCCTGTCAAGTGTGTATAGGTGAGAAAGGGAGAGTGAGACAAGTGTGTACAGGTGAGAAAGGGAGAGTGAGACAGGTGTGTACAGGTGAGAAAGGGAGAGTGAGACAGGTGTGTACAGGTGAGAAAGGGAGAGTGAGACAGGTGTGCCCAGGTGAGAAAGGGAGAGTGAGACAGGTGTGCCCAGGTGAGAAAGGGAGAGTGAGACAGGTGTGCCCAGGTGAGAAAGGGAGAGTGAGACAGGTGTGCCCAGGTGAGAAAGGGAGAGTGAGACAGGTGTGCCCAGGTGAGAAAGGGAGAGTGAGACAGGTGTGCCCAGGTGAGAAAGGGAGAGTGAGACAGGTGTGCCCAGGTGAGAAAGGGAGAGTGAGACAGGTGTGCCCAGGTGAGAAAGGGAGAGTGAGACAGGTGTGCCCAGGTGAGAAAGGGAGAGTGAGACAGGTGTGCCCAGGTGAGAAAGGGAGAGTGAGACAGGTGTGCCCAGGTGAGAAAGGGAGAGTGAGACAGGTGTGCCCAGGTGAGAAAGGGAGAGTGAGACAGGTGTGCCCAGGTGAGAAAGGGAGAGTGAGACAGGTGTGCCCAGGTGAGAAAGGGAGAGTGAGACAGGTGTGCCCAGGTGAGAAAGGGAGTGAGACAGGTGTGCCCAGGTGAGAAAGGGAGAGTGAGACAGGTGTGCCCAGGTGAGAAAGGGAGAGTGAGACAGGTGTGCCCAGGTGAGAAAGGGAGAGTGAGACAGGTGTGCCCAGGTGAGAAAGGGAGAGTGAGACAGGTGTGCCCAGGTGAGAAAAGGGAGAGTGAGAGAAAAGGGAGAGTGAGACAGGTGTGCACAGGTGAGAAAAGGGAGAGTGAGACAGGTGCGCACAGGTGAGAAAGGGAGAGTGAGACAAGTGTGTACAGGTGAGAAAGGGAGAGTGAGACAAGTGTGCACAGGTGAGAAAGGGAGAGTGAGAACGGAAAGACGACCTGCCCTTTGGTGGTCGCCATGGTTTCACCTTCATCTTTCCTAGAAGGCAGAGTTGGCTCAGGAATGTGAAACCAAAGAATGGAATGGCCAGTTCCTGAGACATAGCTCCATAAACACTGCCTGCGCAAACCAAACAAGTTGACTGCTTTATACCTACATTTACATCTGATCTGATTATAATGAACAAAGCAGGATTCTGACTTAATAGGGAAGCTGGGCTGGGCGGTGGTACACCCGGTTAAGTGTATGTATCACCAAGCACAAGGATCTGGGTTTGAGCCCTGGCTCCCTACCTGCTTCACAAGCAGTGAAGCAGGTCTACAGGTATCTAACTTTTTCTCTCCCTCCTTATCTCTCCTCCCCTCTCAATTTCTCTCTGTCCTTTCAAGTAAAAACAGAAATGAAAAATGGCCACCAGGTAGCATAGGTTTGTTGTGCCTCACTGGGCCCCAGCAATAACCCTGGTGGCAATAACAACAAACAAATTTTTTTTTTCAAAATACAAATGCCATGAGCAGAGGCCTCACCCAGAACATTCATTTTGCCAGTGTGAGTGGTATAGTACAAAAGATAGAGAAGGGCAGTCGGGCAGTAGCACAGCGGGGTAAGCACAGGTGGCACAAAGCGCAAGGACCGGTGTAAAGATCCCAGTTCAAGCCCCTGGCTCCCCACCTGCAGGCGAGTCGCTTCACAGGCGGTGAAGCAGGTCTGCAGGTGTCTGTCTTTCTCTCCCTCCCTCTCTGTCTTCTCCTCCTCTCTCCATTTCTCTCTGTCCTATCCAACAACATCAATAACAACAACAATAACTACAACAATAAAGCAACAAGGGCAACAAAAGGGAATAAACAAATAAATATAAAAAAAAGGCAGAGATGATTTTTGGCTATTTTTGTCTACATAACTCTTCATCTCACATCTGCAAACCAACTGGCCTGGCTCACAGCCTGGCTCAACCTCTTTCTCCCAGCACGCAGGAGGAGATGAAGCCACTCTTCACTGTGTGGTGGTGCAGAACACTGGTCACCGGCTTCTGAAGCCACACAGCTGGCCCTGCAACTGGGAAGCTTCTGGACAGAAACTCCATTTTAACCTGGATCCCTTAGGACAGATTAGAAGTGCACTGAAGAACACAGCCAGTCACAGCACTAGAAAGGCACTGTGGGGCCACACCTGCAGCCCTGCTTCACCTCTCATGAAGCTCCCCGCTACGGACAGGGAACAGGGGCTTGAACCTGGGTCCACGTGCATGCTGACATGTGCGCTAAACCAGGAACACCAATACCCAGCTTCCTCCTTTCTCAGTTTTAATATAAACCAGCTCATCTCCTATTCTAACCACCTGTCCCTGGCAACACAGCAGCAGAAATAGCACGTATGTTCATATGGTTTTTAGTTTATGCGTCAAACAAGTGAATGGATGCCCTTCTGCCACTGAAAAAGCTGAATTCATTTATTTCTTCCTTCTTTCCTCCCTTTCTTTCCCTTTCTACCTACCTATCTACCTTTCTTTCTTATTTTATTTTATTCTATTTTTTGCCTCCAGGGTTTTATCATTGGGGCTTGGTGCCTACACTATGAATCCACTGTTCCTGGAGGTCATTTTTCCATTTTTGTTGTTATTGTTGTTACTGTGTTGTTGGAGAGGACAGAGAGAAATGGAGAGAGATGGGGAAGACAAAGAGAGGGAGAGAAAGATAGACAACTGCAGACCTGCTTCACCGCTTGTGAAGCGACCCCCCTGCAAGTGGGGAGCCGTGGGCTCAAATGGGATCCTTGCGTCAGTCCTTACACTTCGTACCATGTGGACTTAACTCAGTGTGCTACTGCCCAGCTCCCTCTTTTTTAAATTTAATTAATTAATTTATTTTTGCCTCCAGGTTTTCATTGGGGCTTAGTGCCTGCACTATCAATTCACAGCTTCTGTGGCCATTTTTTCGATTTTTTTTTTTTGATAGGAAAGACAGAAATTGAGAGGGGAGGGGAACACAGAGAGGGGAGAGAAAGACAGACGCCAGCAGACCTGCTTCACTGCTTGTGAAGTGACCCTCCTGCCAGTGGGGACCAGGGGCTTGAACCTGGTCCCACGGTAATGTGTGTGCTCAACAGGCTGTGCCACCACCTGGTCCCAACAAAGGAAGCCTCTTCGGGCAAGAGCTGGTCCCTTCTGCCGATCTCACAGTCACCTCACCAACCTTCCCACTAAAATGAACCAAGGGGATCGGTCGTAAAACGGGTCATGCCCATCACTGAAGAGATCTGATCCCTCCTCCGTCCCTGCGTCAGAGCCGGTGTCATCCACGAATGCCTCCTCATCAAAATCCTCCATCTCATCTTGCTGCTCGTCAGCCAGCTCTGTGATGTCGGAATCGGCGGTAGAAAGAGTGGGGGAAGGCGTGCGGTCGGCAAGGCGCTCATTGACACAGCCGTGGAAAATGGGGGAGCTAGACAGCAGGTAAGACGTGGAGCAACAGTCAGGGAGAGAGGGACAGTTGGTTAAATAGGAAGCTGGAGGTGCCAACAGGACAGAGTCCACCAGGGAACCAATAAAAGGGAGAAAGCAAAAGGGGATACAGCATAAATCATCTGGTTCAGGGAGTCAGTGCCAACCCTTAGGATGCGAAAAGCAGAGACCACCGGAGGAGGTAGTGCAGGTACACAACGCCAAACATCTGCAGCTCTAGTTCATACGCAAGACCAGCAGTTATGCCTCCAAGGGCAGTTCAGTAGTAGGTGAGATAGTGAGACTCTGAGTCTCTACCAATTCTCATGCCACCCTGGTAGAAAACAAAGTTGATGACATAGATGTGACATGCCTGGTCAGTTCATCTCTTCAAAAACACTGATCATAGTGGAGTAGAAAAAAGCTCCATTTCTGCAAAAGACGATGATTTGGGCTCTGTCACAACTATCAGAAGGACTTTGTAATTCAAAGTGAATTCACATCCTTAAGTACTTCAACTTAAAACTTACATTTCTTGTTTTTCAGTTCTAAACTTCAATGAATTCAACTCAACACAGATTCAAGACACTACGTGCTTTCATTAAATGTTTAAAGTAACATATACACAACAGAAACTTAAGCTATTTAATTACCAAGGTAATTAATTTGTCCTTGGCAAAGACTAAAGTGAGATGAATCGCTTTAAAACAAACAGTGAGAACAAATAGAGGCCATGGAGTCTTTAGTCTGGTAAGTTGTAAGTCACAGTGATTTTGAACTGTGTAGGACACAAGCAAAGGTTCTTTTTGCTTTCACAACTATCTTGCTCATCTCGAAGACATTTTGTGAATGGACTGAGAAAAAGGGGAGAATATAGACTGATGTGGTTGCAAGACAGAGACCAAACCAAATGCATGTGCAGAGTGAACCTGGGGCGAGACCGCAAAGGACGCAGCGGCCACACACAAGTAGGTGTGACCACACATGGGGGCTGCAATGCTCGTTTCTGTGGGCTTTCTAGAAGATCTGCAGGATTTTTAAATAACCGACATTAAAAGGAGACACCAGCAGAACCATCACCTACCTTCCAACAAGTTTGAACCAGTGGAATCGGTCATAAAATGGGTCGCTGCCAGTCATCATGGCTTCACTTTCGTCTTGGGCGCCAGAGGCCGTCTCCCCGGCCCTGTCATACATCTCTCGCATCAGATCCAGCCGCTGCCTACAATGGAAACAAAGTGCACTGTCTGATCCAACGAAGCTGCGACATGACTTCAGAAATACCTCCCATGGAAGAACTGAAAGTCTTCTCTCACCACTTAAAACAACGAAGGTCAGCCACTCAGTATCCAAGCATCTACATCTAGAGACAAACCACGAGCTCAAGAAGGACCACTTAGTCTCTATGATTTAGGAGGAATGTGACTCAGAGGTGTACGACACCCTTATTATACTGACACAGTGAGAACAGCTTGTGTTCTGTTACACAAAGAAAGCTGCAATCTAAGTAGCTCATTACTGAGCATCCACGTAACCAGGAGAGGACGGATCAGCACTGGCTGTGTCCAAGGCAGATATCCTGAACTCCGAATAGTAAGAATTCAGTGGAGCATTTAGAGAAGGTCAATCTAATCATCACTTACAAGGACAAAGGTGTTTGTGGAGTGGGATTCACTCATTTGGAGCAAAGTAGATGGAAAGTACCATCACTGACAGCAGTAGCATTTGTAAGCAAGGAAAAAGCAAAATGTGGGTTGGGCAGTAGCACACCAGGTTAAGCGCACATAGTATAAGCACAAGAACTGCGCGAGGTTCCTGGTTTGAGCCCCCAGCTCCCCACACCAGGGAGGTCACTTCACAAGTGGTGAAGCAGGTATGCAAGTGTCTCTCTATCTCCCCCTCCTTTCTCAATTTCTCTGTCCTATCCAATAAAATGGAAAAAAAAAAGGCAGCAACAGTGGTGCCACAGAGGAAAGTAGGAGGGTCATTTGAACAGGTCGTTATTACTCCTTAAACAAAGCAACTGACTTAATCAGTACAGTTTTCCTACTTGAGTTTCCCCAAAGACCAGTAGTGTGTTGCTCCATTCTTCAGGTCCTGGACTTCTACTGCCACCACTGTGCGAGGGAAAGGCCTGTCTCCACGCGTCTTGTCCGTGTCAGTGGGAAGTAATTCAGGAGGCAGAGGGGAGTACAACGTGTCCGTCAGCAGCACAAACTGAAACTGCACCTGAACGGCAAGAGCAGCCCATCAGCAAATGGCCTTCTGGTTTTCAGGAAAGAGCCGACATGATCAGGCCCAATGCGAAGGAAGACTAAGTGCACAGTCCCTGCTTCACAAGTAGCTTCATTGACAACAGAAGACCACAGAGAATGATCCTGAGGGTGGGGTAGAAAGCATAACAGTGTTGCGGAGACTCTCCTGCCTGAGGCTCCAAAGTCCCAGGTTCAATCCCCCACACCACTGTAAACCAGAGCTGAGTAGTACTCTAGTAATAAAAACATAAAAGGAGGAGGACTGGCATATGATGGAGCTGAGACTGAACACAGGCCCTCAGGCATGTCAGTTCTCGTGCTCTAACTGGATGACCATCTCCCGGGCCTTCACGTCTCGCCTTGCACTAACCAGAGCAGATGCAAACATGTCATGGATTTCAATTTTAATCCAGGGATTTACTGGGAATTCTTTTCAAAGAGTTTACTATACTGTAAGCACTGTGTGTGATTTATTATGGGTGCCGCCCAATTATTTTTGCCAGCACACGTTAATTTGAGTAAGTACAATGCTAGGAGACAGGCTACACAGTAGCTCACAGGGTCCTTGCTGGGTGTGCTGAGGCGTCATGGGTAATGGAGCACCATGAATAACAACAGGGAACTTCGTGGATGGTACAATGGTGCTGTGTTATCACACCTCTCTCAAAAAAAAAAGAATGAAGGCTGGGAGAGATAGCATAATTGTTATGCAAACACGTTCATGTCTGAGGCTCTAAAGTCTCGGATTCAATGCCCCTCTCCCCCGGCCATAAACCAGAGCTGATCAGGGAGGGTTCTGGCAAAAAAAAAAAAAAAAATTGGGTTGAGAGGCACTCATCGGAATATACGCGTGTGAGACCTGGTTTCACTTCTCGGTGCCAAAACAAACAAGTAAGAGCTAGAGTAAGGAGGAGCACAAAAACACACTCTTGCCTTACTTCATGTACTTGAAAAGGGGGAACTGACAGATAACTGCAAACTCAGAGGGCTCCCAAGTTACGAAGAAGACAACTTCTTCTTCTGAGTAACCTGGAGTCTAACCCTAGGAAAAAGATCATGAGTTTCCTTTTTTAAAAACCAGAACCCTGGGAGTTGGACCCCAGGTAGTGCAGTGGGTTAAGCTCAAGGACCAGCATAAGGATCCTGGTTCGAGCCCCCGGCTCCCCATCTGCAGGAGGAGTTGCTTCACAGGCGGTGAAGCAGGTCTGCAGGTGTCTGTCTTTCTCTCCCCCTCTCTGCCTTCCCCTCCTCTCTCCATTTCTCTCTGTCTTTTCCAACAACGACGAAACCAATAACTACAATAAAACAAGGGCAACAAAAGGAAATAAATAAATAAATATTAAAAAAAAAACAACACAGAACCCTGCTCAGCTGTAGCTTATGGTGTTGCTGGGGATAGAACCTGGGAGCTCAGAGCCTCAGGCCTGAGAGCCGTCTGCATAACCATTATGCGGTTTCCCTAAGCCTTGGATTCCCCTACAACAGTACACATGTGCTCATACCACCTCTGCATTATTGAAATGCCCACTTATCTCCATAATCCAAGTAGTGAGGACACATCAAGCAGTAGGGCATACAGAAGAATGAATCTGAGACTTGGTACTCAAGAGGAGAACAGTACCCCACTTCACTGCTGTTTGCCAGTCAGGCAGGATGCCAGCATAGTGTTCACGCACCCTTTCCTCACTTGTAAAATCTCCAGGTGGCTGGCACGGTGGCCAAACCCATTTTGACGATGAGAGGATGGAGACTCGGGGCTGCTGTGGAGCTGGGGTGGGACCTCCTGGCTGAGTGCCAAGCACAGGTGCTTGTGCACTAACAAAAATTGTGTTTCAGATCCTAGGGGGTAAGTGATTTAGGGCAAAGGGCGGCATAAACATAACAGTAAAAAAAAAAACTAAAAGAAAAGTTTTTTTTTACAAGAGCATTTTTCTACTAGTATATATCTTTTTTTACTTTTATTTTTTTAATATTTATTCCCTTTTGTTGCCCTTGTTTTTTTATTGCTGTAGTTATTATAGTTGTTATTAATGTCGTCGTTGTTGGATAGGACAGAGAGAAATGGAGAGAGGAGGGGAAGACAGAGAGGGGGAGAGAAAGACAGACACCTGCAGACCTGCTTCACCGCCTGTGAAGTGACTCCCCTGCAGGTGGGGAGCCGGGGGGCTCGAACCGGTACCCTTCAGTCAGTCCTTGTGCTTTACGCCACCTGCACTTAATAGTATGTATCTTTTTTTTAAAATTTATTTTATTTTTTAATTTTTATTTATTTATTCCCTTTTGTTGCCCTTGTTGTTTTATTGTTGTAGTTATTATTGATGTCGTTGTTGTTGGATAGGACAGAGAGAAATGGAGAGAGGAGGGGAAGACAGAGAGGGGGAGAGAAAGACAGATACCTGCAGACCTGCTTCTCCGCCTGTGAAGGGACCTGCCTGCAGGTGGGGAGCCGGGGGCTCGAACCGGGGTCCTGACGCCAGTCCTTGAGCTTAGCGCCACCTGCGCTTAACCCACTGCGCTACAGCCCGACTCCCAGTATGTATCTTCTAACGTGTTAGGATTGCAGCCTCTTGCATTGTAAAATAAGCTTCAGAACCTGGTATTTTCTCAAAAGTTCATTTCCTAGGCATTTGGCTAGTGTCTCCACTACTGAAGGCACAGATATGGAGGCAGGGACAAGTCTGTTCCCTAACATGAAGAGGCGGAGCTCACTCAGTGGAAAGATTAGCTGATGACGAAAACCACGAGGAGCCCTAGTCGGCTTGTCACCACTTACGAAGCTCACACCCGCCATACCTTCTTCTTCAGTTCCACGCTGATGGCACTGGCCTCCTTGAGGTAAACAGCATTGCCCCAGAGCAAGTCCCTTAGTGAAGTAAACTGGTGAGACTTCCATTTCCGGAAGGCCCATTGGGCCAGCTCAAATTCGTGTTGTGTCCAAGGCACTGAAATGGCAAGTCAAGTGTGTTTTACCACAACCTGACAACTAGGTAGACATCAATCCCTCTTCTACCTCACTTCTTTTAGTGACTTTCAGGAGTGCTGCTGTCTTTTCTCCCTTGTATGCTTTTTTCCTAGTTATTAGTAAAGTTTACTAAATTGTGCTTATATTATGAAAGTAGCAGGTATATTTCACAAAAACGTAACAAAGTTTTTTAAAAAGGAAAAAAAAACAAAACAACACTAACAGTGTTTCTCTCCCTCTCTAGAAAAAGGAAAAGGTTAAAAAAAAAAAGGTCCAGCAGGAGGGATGGAACTGTCTAGGCCTAGTGCCCCAGAGAAGCCCTGGCGAGGGAAAAGAAGAGACTATGCTGAACTGATAAGAAGGAGAGAGATTATTCAGTTAGATGAGGAAAACTATTTATTCTGCACGACAAGCCAGTAACTTAGAGTGACGACTGTGACTCAGCTAAGAATTTCTAGAACACAGGGGTGAGTGCTTAGAGGTGGCGGCTCAGCTGGCACAACACACGTCGCCATGCCCAAGGAACCAGGTTCAAGCTTCCTGTCCCGACCTGCAGGAGGAAGTTGCACAAAAGGTGAAGCAGGGCTGCAGATGTCTCTCCCTGTCTCTACACCCACTCTGTTTCTCTCTGTCCTATCCAGTAATCACTAACTCTTAAAAAGACTAGTTATGCATTTCTTCACAATACATATAAACACACGTATGTCTATAAACAATAATTTCTAGGCACAGTGATGTGAGACAGTACACACAAGTTCTCCAGGATGTTTAGATGAAGAAATCTGTGCTCAGAGGCCCACACCTCTGTTGTAGGTTAGACCACTGGGCATCGTCTAAGTCGTCTAACTGGCTCTGTGAAATATCAGTAAGTGGGAGAATGATGAATCAGAGCTGGGTGAGCACACTAAAGGACTGATTAGATAATACACACAAAAATCACCTTCTTCTTCTTCTTCCTCTTCTTCCTCCTCCGTCGTTTCTGCAGCTAGGGATCTGGTCTCAACTTGCTTCTGCAAGGCCTGCAACTTACTCTCATAGTCCTGGAGGGAAAGAAAGAAGATCAAATATAGGAGAGAGAGGAAATAAGAAGGAAGAGAGATGAAGCATTGAACAATGTACAAACATCAAAGAAAAGACAGGTAAAGAACATGAGTAAAAAGACAGAGACATGAGGAGTAGAGAAACGTCCAAAGCATGCCCTTCTGTCTGAGCTAGGTTAGTGCTACAAGAAGTTAGTTATAACTGAGACTTCTCTATTCCTCAGACCAAGAGTTCTTTATTTGGATGATAGCAGAGAAGGGAAAATGAAGGGCAGGGGGAGAGCAAAATGCAAAGAGACTCTCAGCCTGAGGCTCTGAAGTCCCAGCTAGGGTCCCCCATACCAATATAAGTAAGAGCTGAGCAGTGCTCTGGTTAAAAAATAATAAAACAGGGAGTCAGGTGGTAGCGCAGTGGGTTAAGCGCAGGTGGCGTGAAGCGCGAGGACCGGAGTAAGGATCCCAGTTTGAGCCCCCAGCTCCCCACCTGCAGGAGGGTCGCTTCACAGGCGGTGAAGCAGGTCTGCGGGTGTCTTTCTCTCCCCCTCTGTCTTCCCCTCCTCTCTCCATTTCTCTCTGTCCTATCTAACAACGATGAGATCAATAACAACAATAACAACTACAACAACAATAAAAAACAAGGACAACAAATGGGAAAATAAATAAATAAATAAATATAAAAATAAAATAAAATTGGGGTGGTGGGAGTCGGGCTGTAGTGCAGCGGGCTAAGCGCAGGTGGCGCAAAGCGCAGGGACCGGCATAAGGATCCCGGTTCGAACCCCAGCTCCCCACCTGCAGGGGAGTCGCTTCACAGGCGGTGAAGCAGGTCTGCAGGTGTCTTTCTCTCCTCCTCTCTGTCTTCCCCTCCATCTCTCCATTTCTCTCTGTCCTATCCAACAACGACAACAACAATAATAACTACAACAATAAAACAACAAGGGCAACAAAAGGGAATAAATAAATAAAATAAATTAAAAAAAAATCGGGGTGGTCTGGGAGGTAGCACAGTAGATAAGCATTGGATTCTCAACCGTGAGGTCTTGAGTTCAATCCCCAGCAGCACATGTACCAGAGTGATGTCTGGTTCTTTCTTTCTCTCCTCCTATCTTTCTCATGAGTAAGTAAATTCTTTAAAATAAATAAATAAATTTAAAATTGGGGTGGTGGCACACTGGGCTGAATGCACATGTTACAGTATGCAAGGCCCCAGGTTTAAGGCTCCAGTCCTCACCTACAAAGGGAAAGCTTTTCGAGTGGTGACGTAGTGTTGCAGGTGTCTCTCTCCCAACCACCCCCTTCCCTCTCGATTTCTGGCTTTCTCTATCCAATAAATAAATAAAGATAATTACACATTTGGGGCTGGGTGGTGGCGCACATGGTTAAGTGCACACATTGCAGTGTGCAAAGACACAGGTTCAAGCCCCTGGTCCCCACCTGCAGGGGGAAAGCTTCACAAGTGGTGAAGCAGGGCTGCAGGTGTCTGTCTCTCTCTCTCTCTCACTATATCCCCTCCACTCTCTCTCTCTCAATTTCTCTCTGTCCATATCCAATAAATAAGTAAAAGTTTAAAAAAATTTTTTAAAAAGATTAAAAAAAAGATAATTTAAAAAAAGCTTTAAGAAAAGAGAAGGAAAGATGATTTTGAGGGAAAAATACACGTGCTGTAAATATTTTTAAAACTGTGTTCTTAATCTTACTTCCTCATTACTTCTCAAGTGGCAGTCACAACTCAAGGGCTTTCAGAGAAAAATCAACATTGAAACACTAAATTCACTAGGACCACCCACCATTCCAACTATCTATTATATGGGGAAAAATTAGGATAGCTGACTCTGAAGTTTCTTATGGGTGAAATATTATTATCTTTTACAGCTGTGGGATGAATTTAGACTTCACAGTGCTTAAATTTTTTTTTTTTTATTTATTACTGGATAGAGACAGAGAGAAACGGAGGGGAGGAGGAGGTAGAGAAGGAGAGAGACAGAGAGACACCTGCAGCCCTGCTTCACTAGTCATGAAGCTTCCCCCCTGCGGGTGAGGACCGGGGACTTGAACCTGCATCCTTGAATATATTTGTTTATTTATGAGGGCAGGGGTGAACTCTGGAGATTAGAGAATCACTCTGGCACATGGGGTGTCTGGGATCGAGTTCAGGATCGCATGCTTCAGAGTCTGATTCTCTATCCATTGGATCTCCTGCCAGGCCTCAAGAAAGGTAGTTTACTTATTTATGGAAGTAAATGTACCCTTTGCTGCTCTCTATACTATTGTGAATATGGTCAACATCACCTCAAAGGGGACAAAACAACACCCTTAATACTTTTATGTAGAAAGCACAAAAACACATATAAACAGATATAGTATATTCTAAATTTATATTAAATTCTATGAAGGGAAGAGACTGTGGAACATATTTAAAATGATACTCTGTGTGATGAAAAAAAAAAAACCTTCAGTATTTTTGACATTGAAAAAAATAAGGGTTAACAAAAACACAAACACCATCACACAGTAAAATACCTACTCACTGCATGAGCACATGATTTTGAAACAAGGTGTCCGTGTCTCCTATTTCCATTGGAGTAACCCAAAGGCAGGCTGTGCTGAGCAGAGCGTCTAGCTACGGACATGTTCTGTCTTCAGACAGAGCACCCAAACCACCAATGCAATGCTTCAGAGGAGCATCCCAGAGGACGCCTAAAAGCCTCCCTAGCAAAGACCATTCCCCGTGGAGCTCTTCACGGCCATGTAGGAAAGGAAGCTAATGTCACATGTCCAGGCTCTGCATTTATCAGAAAGAAATGGGCTTTCTATAGCTTGTCCGTGGCCAGCAGTCAGCAATGCGGATCTATGATATCTAAACAAAAGAAACTATAGACTGTTTGTGGGAGGGGGGCTAGCAGGATTGGACTGTGGAATCTGCTCATATTAGTCGTAGAATTCTGAGAGAGAGGGAGTCGAGTGGTAGTGCAGTGGCTTAAGCGCAGGTGGCTCAAAGCGCAAGGACCGGCATAAGGATCCCGGTTTGAGCCCCTGGCTCCCTACCTGCAGGGGGGTCACTTCACAAGTGGTGAAGCAGGTCTGCAGGTGTCTGTCTTTCTCTCCCCCTCTCTGTCTTCCCCTCCTCTCTCCATTTCTCTCTGTCTTAGCCAACAATGACAACAATAAAAAGAAACAACAAGGGCAACAAAAGGGAATAAATACAGAAGTCTAAGAAAGATAAAGCCTCTTTTACCACCTTAAAAAACTACACATACATGGTTACAAAACAGCAGTATATTTAACATATAATATACAGCTATAAGCATACAAATAGAGCTAATGAATGTATATGAGAGAGATATTCACAGGAAACTAGCCAGAGCATCACTCTGGTACACAGGACATTGGAGATTGGAGCAGAGGCCTTAGGCACACAATCTGACACTCCACCATTCAAACCATTTCCCTAGCCTTTTGTCATCTTTAAAAAAGTGTGTGTGTGTGGGGGGGGGGGTGCCAGGCAGTGGCACAGAGACACGACAAGTGCCGTAGCAGGTCCAGGTCACATTCTTCCTCATGCCGTTTGTGCCGCCTACCTACCTAACTGCATTTTAGAGCTGGAGTGGCTGTGTGTCTGACAGCTCTCTCCTTTACGACCCTGTGAATGTCACAAGACCAGGGAACCTCATATCCCACTGAGTCGCCTGCACTGGGCACAGGTGTCTTTTACATCAGACATAATGTCATGTACTAATTTTGTAGTTAATAGTCCTCAAAAGTGGCTCTCTTTGAGCACGTGTCAATGAACTATATAGTTGGTCAGTCAAATCCAGTCCACAGTCCATTTTTTAAAGTAATTTTATTTATTAATTATTGGATAGAGACAGAAAGAAATTGAGAGGGGAGTGGGAGACAGAGAGACACCTGCATCCCTGCTTCACCACTTGTGAAGCTTCCCCCCTCCTGTAGGTGGGGACCAGGGGCTCAAACCCGGGTCCTTGTGCACTGTGATGTGAGTACTTAGCCAGATGCGCCACCGTCTGCCCCCACAGTCCATTTTTCTAAACACAATTTTACTGGATCACAGGCATGTCTATCCCTTTAGAGAAAAAGCTTCTGAGATTCTGCTGCAGACAGTTCCCAATGGCTGACAGCCTCATCAGCATCACCTGGGAAACTCAAGCAATGCAGACTATCAGGCTCCACCCTGGGCCTCCGGAACCAGATGCTCTGAGAAGGGCCCAGCAATCTGTGATCTTACCAGGCCCCTATGGGATGCTGATGGAGTCTGAGAACTACTTTTTTGGGTAGCTTGTCCAGATGAATGGTGCCGCAAACGAGACTGAGAGGTTCTCCTGGAAGAGGCTACCACAGATTATCACTGTTAAAATGAGAACTGTCCTGGAATGAGCTGGGGCAGGATGAGTGGTACATCTGAATGAGAAGCTGTGCACTGTGAGGAAGAGCTCCACTCGTAAGAAGTGAAAAGGTCAGGTGTGGAAGCAAATTTGTTGTGTCCAAGGAATGAAAGCCCACTGTGCTTACTGTGTGGAAGTCAGAGGGGCGGGTGAGCAGCTAGACATGTCCCACAGGAGCTAGGTGGGAGTTCCGAGTTTTAAGCACAGTGGCAGACTGGGATGGCCGGCGTGAGCTGACTCTGGTGGAGCTGCGGCCTTGTGCATTTTAAGCACAGAGGCAGACTGGGATGGCCGGTGTGAGATGACTCTGGTGGAGCTGCGGCCTTGTGCATTTTCACCACTCTGAGCCACTTCTCACTCCAGAGATGCTACAGCAACAAGGCACCTCCCAGCTGAATCTGGGGTTTGGACTTAGGCCAAATGCATGGCAAGATATGTGCCCTACTCGGTAAGCTATTTCTCCATCATGATTCTTCTCTGTTGTTGTTGCTGGGACTTCGCTTCTTTGGGCCAACTTTTTCAGAAAGAAAGAGGGGAGAGAAAAACATACCACTGCAGAGTTTCTCCTGGTGCAGTGGGGTCCAGACTCAACCCTGTGCTGTGCAACATGGCAAAACCGACACCTTCCCAGTAGAGCTATCCTGAAAGACGGTGCTGTGAGCACAATGGACCGGAGGGGTCAAGACAGAAACAGAAACACGTTGGGAGGACTCCTGCAGTATTCTAAGCGACAGTGACAATGGCACAAATGGACTAGGCACTTCTGAGGAGGTGGCACTGAAGGTGAGTCAGCATCACCATTCTGGGCTTCCTAGAGAGGCTGTTTTTGACATTAGGGGCTTGGCTCCTTTAGCTAATACTGCCCTCCTTTTTAAGGACAGATTATAATTAGCCAGCAACAGCTGGGAGGGAAATGTCCATGCCCCAGGTCTTATCAGCACCCTAATTTCCTTCCCACCCAAGGCACCATGCAATAGCCTCACAGCTTCTGTGCTTAGCTCTGAGTCCTAGCTTCTCCCAGTCTTAATCTCATCAAGGTTTTGTTCTACTTTTCAACTAGGATCCAGGCTTCAACTGGAGTGTTTAATACAATATGGATTATATAGACCATTTATCCCACCCACAACATAAGCTGACTCTATCTGCATCTAGTCTATCAGAATCATCACTTCCTCTTCTTTCTCCTGGCCCTCAGTTGGAAAGCACTAGTCTTCATCTGTTCAAAGAGCAGCTTGCCAGCTGGAGCATGTGGCCCTGAATTCCAACCCATTCTCTGGCCACTATAGAGAGGTTCACCTAATCTGTGAAAGTTCCCTGCATAAAACCACCTGGTCACTTCCCACTACTCAAGATAAGCTCCAGTTCCTCAGCACGAGGATCCCTGCACCTTCACTTGTCTCCTTTTGCCATGCTGGAAACCAGCACCTTGCAGTTTGCTGGGCCTGGCATGCTTCCTCGACCCACCTGACATCTCTAGGGATCAGAGTCTCTGCAGAACCACTGTGCTTTCTACCCCCGGCAGTGTGCTTTGGGATTCAGCTCTTGTTTCAAGCTTCCTTTGTTCACCCTATGCAACAATCATCACTGCCCAACTCCCAGCGTGTTGAAATTGTCTGTCACTTTCAGACTGATTGGGTCTTAGTAACATTTCCAGCAGTTTCTCTGAAAGCAGAGAAATGCAGATTACCTGAAGGAGAAGGTAAAAGTCAAGGCATGAAGTAGACCAATCCAAACATGACACTTCTCTCAAGTACCAAATCTCACAGGAAGAAGTGATGGGAGTGCAGGAGAAGGACACACTGGCATTTTGTATTTAATTCCATAATGCATGATTTGTGTTTTTCAACATGGGAAATGCCATGTCCACCTGCTCAAAAGGCTGATGGTCCACCCAGAAAACTCTTCTGCCCTGCCCTGCTTTCTCTACTTTAGCACCAGGACCCTGCCTGGAGAACAGCAGAGGCTAACGGAAAAGAAGAAAGAGACAGAAACCTACTCACTCAGGGATCTTCAGAAATCTGCTTCTATCCACATGAAGAAAAGGGAACCAAAGAACTTCAAATCAAGACTATCTAGTAAAAAAGTCAAAACATAATTTAGGGTACATTTAAAAGAAACATTATTTGATGTACTTGTTCTTAGATGCTAGAAAAGCTTT
This sequence comes from Erinaceus europaeus, assembly GCF_950295315.1. Taxonomy (NCBI): domain Eukaryota; kingdom Metazoa; phylum Chordata; class Mammalia; order Eulipotyphla; family Erinaceidae; genus Erinaceus; species Erinaceus europaeus. The sequence goes on from NC_080174.1 coordinate 99,268,914, forward strand.
ACTCAAGTAAAATGTAGCTTTAGTAGTAGCCAAATGCTCCATTTTAGGTAGAATCTTAAAAAATGGGAAGGGCAAGAGACTAATCAAGTCATCTAAAAGTACATTTTCCAAAGATGCGATTTTCAACCATCTTCAGGTGGACAAGTGCTAGGTAAGAATCAAGACCACCTCTGATGGGTACCACTTTGTTCAAACCCCTCCTCCCATATCAGGAAGAAAACACACTCTCCAAGGATGACTTCGGCTTTGATTAAGAGCTTTATTTCTTTGTTTTGAACTAGCTCTCCCTTCCTGAGAAGGTAGGTCTTAGACTCAAATGTAGTCTTCAAGCATTTTTCGGTTTGAGAAATTGAGGGAAATCCAAAGGGCGTCAACAAGAAGAGTCGTGACTTATTTTTACAGTAATGATGGAAGGAAACCAAGACATTTCTCAACCTAGAGTGATTAAGACTAAGTTGACTGTAAATATCATAGAGATGATATAAAGTGAATGGTCATGAAAACTCCTAACGCACAACCTGGCTCTCCCAGCATGATTCACATTGTGCCTAGAACAGGTGGCCTCGGTCAGGGCTTCCCTGCCTCCTGCAGAAGCCACCTGCACAGGACACACCGGCCAACCCGAGGCAGTCTAGGGAGCTGCCTACAGTGAGAGCCTCTAACAGACACTCATGTGGTTACATCACATTTCACTTTCTGCACCACCTGCACCTAAACCCTGAGAGGTTGCTTCAAATCACTTTCATGGTATAAACTCCCATGAGTTCCATTTCCAGTGAAAAGAGAAACCAACGGGAGCTAGAAAAAAATGAGAAGCAAAACTTGAAAAGCCTGCTGGTTTAGATTGCCTAAATTGACAGTGTCTTCCGCTATCTACGGGATATCATTTTGGTTTGCAGAACTCTACCAATTAACTAAAACTCTCGTACAGTTCCAGTTTGCTAGATCGTTGTTATTTCAACAACACACCTGGAGTTCATCTTTTCAGTATGATAATAGCTAGGAATACTTCACTAGTATTAATGACTTACTGGTGACCATTTCTCTTTGCTCTTTTAGTGTCTAACCTCAGGGAGAGACACTGTCAAACTGAAAGGCAATAAGTAAATACCAAGAGCTTTTTTAAAAATCTCAATAAAGTAACTTTAACCACACAAGGTTATCTTATAATTTAAGCATCCTCTTTGAAATATATGAAGGCATTTACTGACAATCAAATCTTGGTTCATTTCTTTCTGGCTATCTGAAAGGACAATTTTTTAGGAACAAGATTTAATTTCATGTGTACATATGAGAGAGTTAACGCATGAGGTGTGGAGGGGGAAGAGTAGAGAGGGAAGGAGGGAGAAAGAGATACCAGAGTACCACTCAAGTAATGCGGTGCAGTGAGCCTCAGGCATCAAATCCAACACTGCAGCTGAGCCACTTCACAGCTGTGAGTAAGGGCCCAATGTGAAGGCACCTGGCTCAGCAGATGAAACGCAAACACAAGCCTATTTCTTTGTAACAGCAGTGTAATTTGTAAATGAAAACTCTATTACTTTTCAGTTTACAGTGTCATCTGATTACCAAAAGAATTCACTCCCATTATTTAATGGAAAAGTAAAACCTAACAAGATTTTTAAAGGCCACCATAAAAATGATAAGACACACACAAAAAAAACAAAAATGAGGTTAAAAAGAGAAGAGACCCAGACCTACCCTAAGTTATCTCCCGTCAGAGAAACGAGAATTTACTTTTGCTGCAGAATTTATCTTTACCGTTAGCATGTGAGCTTTCTGCAAGACAGGAATAGTCAGCACACATCTAAGGAGAGCCAAGACAGACAGCTGAGCTCGCATGAGAGTGCTCAACCAGCCCACAAGTATGCTCCAACCACGCAGTGCCGGAAACACCGCTTACCACATCTCATCTGCCATCAAATCTCAGGTGAAGACTATAACTATTCTAGTCTGGAAAGCAAAAACACCCCACAAAATTATTGGAAGCAACTTTCTCTGTGTTAAAGAAAGCATTTTCTTAGAAGCAAAGTAAAAATACTATGATTAAAAACAATGTGTTCCAATAAAGCATAGTGCCCACAGACAAAGAGGAAGAAAACAACCCACATAATCACAATCTTTAAGGCTCCTTGAGTGTTAATTGCTAACTGGGTAGCAATTTTCCGTACCATTCTGGAAACTAATGTTTGACTGATAGACAGATGACTTGGTGTGTCAGTCTTCAACAATGCAAAGTCAGGCAATATCACAGACATCTCTGGCTCTTCATACAGGCCCCTTTAAAATGTTTCAAGATCCAAGGTGGCATTAAGAGATGAGCAAGAACAGAAAAAACTCTTTCTTCTCGTGAACATCCATGTTTTGCAGTGGATTCTCCAGTGAGGCCGATTGAGACCACAACACAGTATAGTGAGGTATTGACACAATAAATGCTCGAGTATCTATGAGCATGACTGCTATTCACAGGAGTTTCCTATACATCGTCTCTTATTCTAAACCCAACTGAACTTAACGTCTGCTATCATTATCAAGTAGCACACAGTCATATGCTGTGGTGTCCTCCCTACATTTCCCTCTCCCCATCTTTCCAACACCCGGCCCCCTCCCCAATAAACTAATACACTGCTCAAAGCATCACAACAAGTAGCTGGCTGAGTAGTCTGTCGGCACACTGTGGTGAAACGATTTATCTACCTTCAAAATACAAACCACAACAAAAATCCAGGTAAGGTGCCAATTTAGAGACCAGTATTATGACAATTTCATACTTAGGTCAATAAATTCAAAAGAGAAAAACCTACTAAACTAGTTCCATATAAGAATAATCATTCCCACAGAAGGATAAGTTTCATAGAATAATAAAAAAAAAGGTGGATGCTTCATGGAAGATGCAAAGTTGTGTACTATAAAGTATGTCTGAAAACATTTAGATTTGGCTTAAGAAAATGCCAATATTTAAAGAAAGGAGTGCATGTGGACGAGAAACCCAAAGCTGTGTCCACACAGATATATGCTATTCTTAAACTAATGCTGAACACTTACGGGGAAATAAGACATTTAATACTACAGATCAAATTCCCCTTCTGAATGTCTGCACAAGTCAGGCCTTTCTGGATATCAGATGCCAATTTATAGGATATATATATTTAAACAGAACAAATTTAACGCCCAAATAAGACCAGTCTATGTAAGGGTATTAGCTAGGCACCAAGAAAGGAGTAAAATCTCAAAAAGGTAAGGGAGGTCTCGATGTTTTGTCCAAAATTCCAGAAACTACCCACTGATGACATACAAAAAAAAGGTGTCAAAACATCTACCAGTGTTTTATGCTTTACAGTACTGACATCAGTATGTGCAGGGAGGCGACAGTAACAGAACTCGAGCCAAGTCTAGAACACACTCAGGATACGAGCCAGCACTGCCTGTATCCTCCACCAAGACTCGAAGTCTGTCCAGTCACTCAGACTGTGGTTTCTCGACCAGTTTTGAGATTGGGTGCTGAGAACTGGCGTCTCATCCTTGGAGGCGTCACAAACTGGCTACAGTGACTGGGTCTGTCGGTCTGCTTATGGCAGGGACTGGCCACACTGCCCTCCCCGTGACCTCCAGTGTTATAGTTACAGTAAGGCTGGCGGTGTTGGTGAATGTGGCGCTTCGACTGGAAAGTCTGCAGGTCTGCGCTGGGGTGAGCGCTGTGGGAGCTCAGTGACTCCGAGGAGGCAGACGCCCGGCAGCGTGTGCTTCTTGGTTGGCCGTTATTGAGGGAATTGCTTCTCAGGCGTGACTGTGGTGGTTGTGACTGGTCACTGATAGGCTGCTTGCTGACCTGGATGTGATCTTGACTTCGCAGACCCTGAGCACCCCATGTAAAGTGAGAGTCCTTCGAAGCTGCTCTGCCACTTTTTTCTTGGCTCTCCTCTTTATTTCCTTTCCTTCCTTCTTCCTCTTTGGGGATTCGAAGCTCTATGACCTCGTCTTCTGTTATGATGATATGTGTCCCAGGACTCCAAGAGTTTCTGTGCTTAGGGTTGCTTTTAAAGGGAAACCGGGGTTTCCGGTTCTCAGGAGGGATGAACCTGTGAGGTACGTTCTGGTGACGGAGTCGCTTTGTTATCTCCTGTTGCTGCAGGTTCTTAAACCTGATCTGCTCCTGTCTCATCCAACGCAGACGTCCACGTCTGAAGGCCGGGTCGCCATTCATGAGCTGGGAAACTCGCTCTTCTTTCCCAAGCTCCCTGCTGCCTCCTTCAGCCCCCTCATTCTCAGATGTGTTACTGACACTAGCACCAATAGGCTCCTTCACTTTATCATTTCCTTGGGTTTTTTGTTCCTGAGACCCGATCAGAGGCAAGACTTTCTCCATCTTGAGCATTTTGTTTCTTAAGACTTTTATCTCCTCATCTTTCACGTTATTTTGCCTCCTGACCTCTTGCAGAGTATCTTCTAGTCTATCTATATGGACCTTAAGGTCACCCACATCAGTGGCACCTCTACCACTGGTCAGCACGTCTTCAAATTTCTCATCTCCGACACCAACGGTGTCCCAGACATCCCGGGCCACTGCTTTCCAGGAGTCCCTCTCGTTGGGATCTTTCTTCCCATACATGGCGCAAAGCTCTTTCATCTTGACGATGGCCAAAGCTTCAATCTCCTGCCGACTGTGCCGAAAATCATTGAGAGCAACCTCGTAGCAGATCTCTTTCACTGCCTGGATCTTGAGATCAGAGATGGTGACCCACTTGGAGTCTTTACTTAAGCGCCTCCTTTGGGGGATCTGATACATTTTAATTGGTTCTCGTTTCTTCCCACTGCTGGGGAGGCCACACTTTTTAACAATAGTTTGCAACTTGCTGGGAGGTAGCTTTTCTCTCAGAGAAGTAATCAGTTTCCAGCTCTCTTCACAGGACCTCTTGTCAGAATCGTCCCCGCTATCAGAATCCGCGTCCTTTGGAAAAACAAAATAAAAAAATGGCCCCAAAATAACCAAAATTAAAATGTAAAAAAGGAAAATCAAATTGAAGAAAAAGCAAGCAAAAAAGTCTTAATCAGATTAAAAGAATAAATAGAAAAGCAAATTAAAAAAAAAAAGCCCTACATAATGTGGAAGTTTATTAAGACAGCTACAATATGTAAATTGTTAATAACAAAGACTTTTTAACATGACAAATCCAAACTTGCATGCTCTCACTTAACTAGCAGGAGCTGCCACAGTGACAGTCTCTCACACTGAAGTCACAGGAAGTTCTCAACAGTAATAACAATGTCTCCACTATCTAAAGAAAGGAAGGGAAGAAACCGTGCTGACGCCCATGCAGTCACTGCCCCACATTTGCCTTGGTTATTGCTGTCGCTTCTTCCAGAAACTCTTCCCCCATGAGTGAGCACAGATGCCATACAAGACGTGACGAGCAGGCGGATTAACAAGGGTTAGTAAGGCTGGTGGATGCCACGTTTTGTTTAGCTTTACTAAACAGAGCAGCCCTAGGAGAAAGTTAAAAGATGAGAGAGTAGAAAGAAGGTCAAACAGGGATGCTGTTAAAAGTGCTGAGAATGCTGATTTCCAAGATTCTTATCCAGCAAACTGTTTTTCTGTATGATGAGAAAGTTCTGAAACTAGTCTTTCCATGAAAACACATTGGATTTGCTATTTTCAGGTCCTATCAAGCTGAAACATTTCATTTATGCAATTAAAGTATGTTATCCTGAGAACTAGGAAGCATAAAAAAAGATTCTTGAAGTGGATCTCTTTTTGTTTTTACACTTAAACCAGTAAAACCACACATCTCCTTGATTTATCATTGTTGTGGTTATTATTATTATTGTTACTGCTGTCGTTGCTATTGGATAGAATAGAGAGAAATAGAGGAGGGGAAGACAGAGAGGGGGAGAGAAAGACAGAAAGACACCTGCAGACCTGCTTCACCACTTGTGAAGTGACACCCCTACAGGTGGAGAGCTGGGGGCTCGAACCAGGATCCTTACACCGGTCCTTTCACTTTGTACCAGCTGCACTTAACCTACTGTGCTACCGCCCAACCCCCAGGAATATCATTTCTAAGTGACAACTCTTCCCAACAACATATTAAACAGAACACTGTATATTCTACTCATGGAAAGTGGATTCATTTCAAAAATAGGTCTTTATTTTCTTTCTAGCTATTATTTTTATTTAAATATTTATTTATTTATTTTACTAGAGCACTGCTCAGCTCTGGTTTATGGTGGTGTGGGGGACTGAATTTAGGATTATGGAGTCTCAGGCATAAGAGTCTGTTTGCATATCTATTATGCTATTTTCCCTCCCTCCCCTCAGCTATCTTTTCACAATTACCTTTTCTCTAAGCAGACACTTTATTCAAGTCTAAAATTAACAGTCTGAATTCACAACAAATGTAGTTTGAAGGGTTATGTGGATAATAATCAATTATTCTTCACACAAGCAAATCTTGATAATGTGGATCTAGATGAAAACAATGCTGGGTTTAGAACTCCATGTAAAGACAGGATATGGGGAGAATTTCTATTTCAGAAAGTTCCTGGAAAAAGTCTAATGAGAAAAATATTTTTAGTAATATTCCCTTTTACTTGGCTGTGATTATTTAAACTGTCTTTAGTAAAGTGATTGAAGAAAGAAATAGAATGTTAATGTTCTTGCTCTCTAGACAAATGGTGTCTATGCACAGGTACTATCTAGAGAATGAAAAAGTAATCTAAAACAATAACTGAGCCCTTCAATTTGAAGATATTACTAGCTTGTGTAACTTCTCTTTGTAAGTGGGCACTAAGTCCATTTACTTATTTTTTTAATTTCTTTATTGGGGGAATTAATGGTTTACAGTCAACAGTAAAATATAATAGTTGGGACATAACTGAGTCCATTCATAATATCTACCTATTTAGCAACAGCGAGTATTCGAGTATTTCAAGCTAAATATACAGACCCTATTCTTACTATTCTCACTAAAACAGGTTAATAACAAGTCATAGCAATAACATCACTAAATGTCAGACAAGAAGTCTGAGCTCAGCGAGACAGCTTGCCTGGGAGGCGGTGGCTCTGGCAGGCCCAAAGCCTGGGCTGGGCTCCAGCACACATGGGAGTGCTCTGGCCCTGCACGAAGGCTCTGCCATGTTGTTTTTCCCTAGCTTTCTCACTCATTCTGATAGTTGGCCCAGATGACTGAAGCCACAGCAATGACAAAAAAACCAACCAAATAAAAAGTATGTCTGATCCCTAAAGAAGGCTTTCAAGCCATTACGTGTAAACTGAGCTTTACAGAACACAGACTCTGATTACTCAGATGGCACTGACAGCTATCACTTCATTCTTTGGCTTGTTCTCTTTTAAGATTGCTTTAATATTATGCATGAAGCAAAAGTGTATTTTAGTGGTCTGGAAGGTGGTGCAGTGGATAAAGTATCACACCCTCAAGCATGAGGTCCAAGTTCAATCCCTGGCAGCACATGTACCAGAGCAATGTCTGGTTTTTGCTCTCTCTCTCCTCCTATCTTTCTCATTAATAAATAAGATCTTTAAATATATAAATAATTTTAAACCCTAAAGTAAAACATAAGTTATATATATTCAAAAGCTGTTAAACAAAGCAACTGTACTTTTCTTTCTACAATAGTCACACTGACTCTGTAGAGTATGTTCTAATAGCTCAGACCGTCATCCTGGAACACACAGACAGTGGTCCTAAAAGCTGCAAAGCCCAGGGAGCACAGTACGGAGCCCCTCTTAGCAGATATTCAGATTCACTTAATACACCAATGGCAAACTACTCAGCTCTGGTCAGTTCTTAAGTGACTCAGTGACCTTTCCATTTTTATTAATGCCAAGTGCACAGGGGCCTCCTGAAGAGGCTGTGGAAGCAGCTGTGGGAATAAGAGATGAAAGGCAGGTCCAGAAAGGACCAGATGCATAAGGGAGCACAAGAGACGAGAGATCTCGTAACATGACCATGTGACGCCTTGATGCAACGATCACGAAGAGAAAGGAGCCTGGACTGTGCTTCCCAAGTTGTCATTATGTAAGATATCACATGGCAGTAAATACCACCGAACAATAATTCCTCTATTTCCCCTCAATGTTTATTCATAGAGTGACTTTAAATATATTAGATGGCCGACCAATACAGGGTCAGAAAAATACACTTTCTCTCAGCTTTATTATTGTTTAATATTTTCCAGGCTAAGCTACCAGGCAATGGGAGCATGACTATTTGCAGACTATGTCCCTTGGAAAAGGAACGAGTCTTAGAGACATTTGCTTGTTCTTCATGTCTTCTTCAAAGTCTGTATCTCTTTTTTTTTTTTTTTTTTTGCCTCCAGGGTTACTGCTGGGGCTCAGTGCCTGCACCATGAATCCACTGATCCTAGAGGCCATTTTTTCCCCCTTTTGTTGCCCTTGTTGTAGCCATTATTGTTATTGTTGTCGTTCATTGTTGGATAGGACAGAGAGAAATGGAGAGAGAAGGGGAAGAAAGAGGGGGAGAGAGAAAGACAGACACCTGCAGACCTGCTTCACCACCTGTGAAGCGACTCCCCTGCAGGTGGGGAGCTGGGGGCTCGAACCAGGATCCTTATGCCGGTCCTTGTGCTTTGTGCCACAGGCGCTTAACTTGCTGCGCTACTGCCCGACCCCCCAAAGTCTATATCTTACAGCACAAAGTGATCACCAGCTCTGGGCTATGCAGAGGGACAGCCATCATTCTTTCAACCCTAGTTCATAAAGGTTGATTCCAGGCATCACCTAAGAGAGAGAAATATAGACCCTGACCAAAGGCCCAGGTGGCTGAGAAACATGTTATACTGAACAGAAAAGAATGCTGAAACAAGTTAGAAGTCCTTTCAGTCTAAGCCTCAGATCTGACTTAGGGGGTATGTAACAGTAGGCAAGACACTATGCTTAGCCTGATTTCTTCAGCTATGAGCCAGAGATAATACAACTCACTTTACTTACACATACACCTACCAAAGGAGAATGTTTTGAGGATTTAAAAAAAAAAAAGATGGCTCTCTGTAAATCACAAAGCATCATACAAATGGAAGGCACTATTGCTAATAACAAACACTGCTTAATTATGTGTCCTCACTTGATCTCCCACAGAACAGAGTTACTAGATCAAGTTACATTAAGAAGATCAAAGGCTCTTTCATGTGCCACAGACTTTTCAAGTCCCTAATCACCTTTCTGTTTTCATTAAAGACTAGGTACTAGCTAGGCTTCCAGAGTGTGGTTGGCTGCAACACTGCTACTATCTTGCCTCAAACACATGGCTTATTATTAAAATCCATTCTCCTTTAGGCTTTTCTAGCATTATCAAAATAGCCAATTTTTTTAAAAAAAATTAACTGTTTTAAGCCCGTTGCAGAGCTTCAGAACTGAAGAGTCTGGGAAGAGGCTGTTTCTGTTCAAGTCCTTGACTTTTCTGACCGTGTACCATAACATTAGTAATTGTGCAAAGAACCCACCTAGAAAGGTCTATGGCTCACAGACTGCATTTCACTTGTGATTTGTGCTAAAGGAAGAATCCAGTACCCAGATATCTCTCTAGTACCCCTCTGTCTTAGAAGAAGCCCATCAATCTTTAAAAAAAAAAAAGCGATTTTTAAACTGTATCCATAGTATTCCTTAAGCCTTTTCATTCCATATTAAACAAATGCCAAGAAGTTAAAAAACAGGGAGTTGCTGATCAAAACTGGATGGCTTTAAAAATGAAAATACTGGGGGTCGGGCGGTGGCGCAGTGGGTTGGGCGCGCGTGGCGCTAAGCGCAGGGACCGGCGTAAGGATCCCGGTTTGAGCCCCCGGCTCCCCACCTGCAGGGGAGTCGCTTTACGGGCGGTGAAGCAGGTCTGCAGGTGTCTATCTTTCTCTCCCCCTCTCTCTGTCTTCCCCTCCTTTCTCCATTTCTCTCTGTCCTGTCCAACAACAAAGCAACGTCATCAATGGCAATGATAACCGCAACGAGGCTGCAACAACTAGGGCAACAAAAAGGGGGAAAAATGGTCTCCAGGAGCGGTGGATTCACGGTGCAGGCACCGAGCCCAGCAATAACCCTGGAGGAAAAAAAAAAAAAAGAAAATACTGCTTATTAATTCATGAGACTTCCTTTCTATCCAGCCTGGCAAGTCAACGGATACAAAATGCAAAAGCTGTTTGCATTATAAGCTACAACCTTAAGCTGAGTTTCCACCCACGGACTCGAGCCCCTTCTACCCTGAGTCAGCTGCATAGCCCTGTCTTCCCACTGTCACCCCACAAGTCAATGAGACTTATTGAGAAGTCAGGCTCCATGCAAGGAACAGAGAAGGATTAACACATGCGACTGTGCAGCTACACTTTAGACACAGTTCTACTGAAAACAAACAAAAATCCAAGTCAGCCCAAGAGCAGAGAATTAGTACTATCAGGTGATCAGAAACAAAACCAAGGCAAACACCCACCAAATTCAATATTTAAATAACAGATCTATTTTTACAGTAAAGCTGCAACTTCAAAAACTACTGTTAAGAGATTGAAACTGCCCAGAAGATTCCCATTTTTCCTCAAAAAGCACCTGGTTTTACTAAGACATCAAGGCACGATAGTACCTTTCTGGAAAGCTGCTCCAGGTCTGGCTACCAGGAGACAGTAAGTTCACTTCCCATTGAGTAAATGAAAGAGTAGTGGAGGGTGTCAAGGAGAATGGGTAAGCGGCTTGGCTAAGTGCTCACGTGTGCAACAGGGGAGCCTGAGCACACACAGCAGCCCTTTTCCTAACAGAAGATGCAGGACAGATTCCTACCAGTCTTTGCTGCTCCAACAGAAGGTCTGCTTCTTCCTTCTCCTTTTTGTAGAGGATCTCCATTTCCTGTAGCCTAGAAGGAGAAGCACAACCAGCGCAGAGAGCGTGAGCTGTGAAGACCCCTCTGAAAGGACACTGTCCTGGGTGCCACACCCCGTTCCTGCATCACCTTTTCTCCATTTCCTGCTTCATATCAATGCCTTGCTTTTCCAGAAGCTCTCTCTGGGCAAACGTCCAGTCCACAGGCTCAGAAGGGGTCTCAGCAGAAGGGGTCTTCTCTCGCTCTGCCCGTGCTTGCTCCGGGTGGTTAAAACGAAACACGTGGTTTTTACCCATGATGATACGGTTTCCTACCACAAAACAAAAACAGGGCTAAAGAAACCATGTTTAAAAGCATGTACTATCTTTATTCCTCATTAAAAAAAAAAAAAATCCATTCTACTCTAGGTTTTTCTAGAATTATCAAAGACAAAAAGAGAACCAGACCATCACTCCAACGTATATGGCACCAGGGCTCAATCTTGGGGACACACACCCACAGGTCCTGAACTGTGCCGCTATACCAACTCTCTGGCCCACAAGAAATCATATTAGTTTTCTTTTTCCCTCCTTCCCTCCCTTTCTTTTTCTTCTCTCTCCCTTCCTCCCTCCCTCTCTCTCCTCCCCTCCTTCCCATCTTCCTTCCTTCCCCTAGAGGACCACTCAGTTCTAGCTTATCATAGTGCTGGGGATTGAACCTGGAGCCTCAGTGCTTCAGGCAGGAATGTCTTTTCACAGAACTACTATGCTATTTCTCGGGCCCCACAAGAAATAATTTTATTCAAAACTAAGTAGCTAAGTCAGCAATCCCTCTGCAATGTGAAAATAGCTTCTAGAATTTTATAAGAACATAAATTCTAATGCCATCACTTCAGTCTTAATCAGAAATCAGAGCTGCTCACACAAATCACATGCGCAATGTTAAAGACACCAGGCACCTTGCAGCCTCACCTGAGCGCAGCTGAACAGGCTGGGTCACCCTCTTGCCATTGACATAGGTTTCTGAGCGCTCACAGGGCTCCAGCGTCACAATAACTAAGGGAAAAGAAACGAATGTCAACATCACAAATCAGTGGAAGCAAACGACGATGAGAATGTAGCTTAACTGGACTAGATTCTTCTAACTGGCCACATGGCTGAGCACTGACGTGACCTGTTAGAGTACCAGGACCAGCCCCACAAAAGGCTGCAAAGTTAGGTGAATTCAACAGACAAGATAAGACAGTAAATACTAAATCTGACAGCATCTGACTGATCACTCTATAAAAGTGAAAAATAATCAGAAACGTTAAATATGAGATGTAGGTAATAACCAGAAATGTAAGATGAAAAGCTACTGTTTTGATCAAGAAAAAGGAGGGCAGAAAACAAAAACAGCAATAGACTGTTGTTTTGTCCAAACCTGGGCAAAAGTCAAGAGTGGCCTGATTTTTCTCCCTCCCCTCTCTTTTGTTTGACAACGAGACCTACCGGGTTAAGACAGAAGTGAGGCTCTTTAAGTCTCCCACTGCCGCCTTCCCTTCTAACTTGTCTAGGAAAGAATTAGCATTCCAGACTAACTAAGCCTAGTTGCCTGTGTCCTGCTCAGTTCTTGGCAAGTAACAGAAGGGTTTCTTTTGTCCAGGCTGTTTTCAAGTGAAGTAGCTATCTCCATTCCTGTATTTATAAAAGTCCAGGTTTCCCAACTTCCAAATATTAGAGTGTACAAGAAAGCATCGCTGAGAGTCAGGGAGTACCAAGTGTTTAGAAATCTTCACCATGCAGAATGAAGTGGGTATAGGAAATGCTAGGTCAGAAGCTCTCACCATCACCACTGTTGTCTCTCTCACTGCGGAAAACACAATGCTCTTCTTTAATGTGAGCGCCACTCAGCACGATGTCCTGGCGCCGCTCAGCATCTGCTTGGCCAACCCTGAACACAAGGCAAAGTGTTTCCCAGGGAAACTCAGACACAAAAAAGCACGACAAACAATGAACCTCTTTCTCCTAATGAATATCCCTTGGCATATACAAACCAAACGGTATTGCCTTGTTTATCAGAGGCTTTTAACTGCAGGTCCTGTCTGCATTTGCAGTCAGGCTCCCGACATGGTAATAAGAAACCAAAGAGATAACACATCAATGTAATGCACACAACATCATGAAGAGTGAGGTGCTGAGTTAAGTCAGATATTAGAAGGAAAATGTTTACTTAGGCTCTTTAATGAAAAGCTCCATGCAAACTGGTATAGTTGAATAAAATGAGTAATTTGACAATGAGGATAGTTTATAATAATTTTAAATGGGGGAAAAATAACTTATTACGAAAAACTTTTCCACAAATTCTCTCTTGTTATTTGATCACCTAACAAAAAAGATAAATTAAGGGACTAAAACAAAAAAAAAACATACCTTGTAATTCCGTCTTTGATATAATAAAGCAGGCATTCAGACATCAGTGGGTCCTCATTGAGGTTAACAAGATGTGGGGTCTGAAAAAGGGTACAGATTATCAATTCAGAGCAAGTACCACGGAGACAACTGCAACAATAGTGGACACTCACAGGAAACTAAAAGCTTCTTGGATTATGCACAGTGCTTGGAAAACTTTTCCCCCTTATTTGCAATTCCATCACAAAGAGAAAAACACATTCTTTAGGCATTCCCAAAATGAGCCAATACATCCCATTTAAAAGTAAAAGCTGCAGGCTACTTCCCCACTAGGGAAAGAGAGAGACAGGCTGGGAATATGGATCGACCTGTCAATGCCCATGTTCAGTGGGGAAGCAATTACAAAAGCCAGACCTGCCACCTTCTCCATCCCACAATGACCCTGGGCCCATACTCCCAGAGGGATAAAGAATAGGAAAGCTATCAGGTGAGGGGATGGGATACAGAGTTCTGGTGGTGAGAACTGTGTGAAGCTGTACCCCTCTTATCCTATGGTTTTGTCAATGTTTCCTTTTTATAAATTTAAAAAAAAAAAAAGTCTGTGGGCTTAAGGAACAAGACACACAGCTTATTAAGGTCAAAGTTTGGAGACCATAAAAAGTAAAGTAGAACAGAGATTCTCAGGATGGGTTGATTGAAATTTTAATAAATACTTGGGGGAAAATCTTGAGTATAATTACAAAATATGTCACTGTGACAAATTCTCTTGGGAGTCTCCTCTGACAGATTGACTCTGGGGACAAAAGAGACTATAAGTTGTTACAAATTCTTTTTTCTCCCTTTTTTTTTTTTTTAAATATATTTTGTTCACCAGAGCACTACTCAGCTCTGGTTTAGGGTGGTGTGGGGGATTGAACCTGGGACTTTAGCCTCAGGAATGAGTCTTTTTGCATAACCATTATGTTCTCTAACCCCGGCCCCTCCCTATTCTTCTAAGAGTTACTGCACTCTTCTAAAGACCATTTACTCTCTTCTAAGAATAATCATTTCCTCCTCTTCCTACAAAGATATTTACTTTTGAATTCTAAGTTACCTGGAGAGTGATGTCCCTATTCCCCTAAGCATCTGCAGGCACATAAGTATGCAAGTCAGCAAACTGCTCTCCTCGCTCCTCTTATTTGTCTGGCTCATATTACAGGAGTTCTCAGCCAAGGACTGAGAAGGGGAGAAGGAAAGTTATTTTTCCTACCCTATAATCTCATGAAGTATTTATATTTTTAAAATGTAATTTATAAAAATATCCCTACACTCATCATTTCCCTCTATAAGTTTGTATCAGTTCTTACACCTCTCCAGATTCAAAGGAGGTCTCGAAACTTTACATCAGGCTCAACCTGACGCTGTTGACTGGCTACGGAAGAAGGGCAAACGCTAGAAGAAGAAGTTCTTACAAGGTCTAAGTTATTATCTTCAGTTTATCAGTCTTTAAAAAGGTTAAGACAACTGACATTCAGTAATAAACACATCTTTTAAAAGTTATATCCACCTAACTCTAACATTTTAAAATTTTATAAACACCAACCTTCTTTGGTGAAAATATCCCACTGGTCGGGCGGTGGCGCAGTGGGTTAAGCACACGTGGCACAAAGCACAAGGACCGGCGTAAGGATCCCGGTTGGAGCCCCCATCTCCCCACCTGTAGGGGAGTCGCTTCACAAGCGGTGAAGCAGGTCTGCAGGTGTCTATCTTTCTCTCCCCTTTTCTGTCTTCCCCTCTTCTCTCCATTTCTCTCTGTCCTATCCAACAACGAACAACAATATTGTATGACAACGGTAATAATAATAACCACAACGAGGCTACAACAACAAGGGCAACAAAAGGGGGGAAAAAAGGCCTCCAGGAGCAGTGGATTCATGGTGCAGGCACCGAGCCCAGCAATAACCTGGAGGAAAAAAAAAAAAGAAAAGAAAGAAAGAAAATACCCCACTGGACCCAAAAAATAAGTTACATGGTCTTGGGATCAAAATCTACTCAAGACAGTGACAGCAATGTGGAAAAATGAAAAAAAGAGTCAGAGGACTTAAGGAAAGGCTTAAGGAATGAGACGGTAAAACAAATGAGAAAGAAAACTATAGTTTCAACTAGCTTCTGCCTCTATAAATTGAGAGTTTTGCTGGCTTAATAAGCAAGGATAGTAAGGATAAGCATAAGGTGAACCTTGGACTGGGTGTGGTGTATTGCACCAAAGTGAGATGGTGCAACAAACTCTGTCTGGGGAGGCCAAAAAGGGATGGGACAGAGAGGTGCTGGGGTCCTGGGGAATAAGGACGGCATAAACAGGACACAGGCTGAAGAAGTGGTCCCTGCAGACACCTGTGAGGAGAGATCCCAGGCTGGACCTATGCTGCAGCGATGACGCTGTAAACAATTAGCCCCACTAAAGCTGGGTGGGGGGAGTCAAAGCCTCTTGTGGGCATATTCTCTGCTGGCTGTCATGAAAGCAAGAATCCCAGGACAGGCTCTTCTTTTTCCTGTGCCTTAAAGTTATTCCTGCGGCAGGAGACATGGCTCCACTTTCAGAGCAGCAGATTTTCATGCCTGCTATTCCAGGTTTGACTCATGCCGCCACATGTGCCAGAGTGGCGCTCTGCTTCCTTGTCTTTCTCTGCCTCGTGTGAAACTCTCTCTTAAATGCAATGAATATAGATACATGCATCACACACACAAATAGACAAACTGGGGATAGATAGCATAATGGTTTATATATGTATATGTTATTTTTTAAAGTTTTTTTCCTTTCTAATTTTTATTAGATAAGAGAGAGAGATTAAGAGAGATGGGGAGACAGAGAAAGCGAGGAAAGACACCTACAGACCTGCTTCACCACTAGTGAAGTGTCCCCCTCACACAGAGGTGAGGAGCGGGGACTCAAACTCGGGACCTTGTGCTTATATAAGTGTGTTTATTTAGCCGAGTGTGCCACCTCCTGGCCCCCTAAAATAAATACTTATTTTTCTGCCTCCAGAGTTATCGCTGAGGGTCAGTGTCAGCGCTATGAATCCACTGCTCCTGGAGGCTCTTTTTTCCCATTCTGTTGCCCTTGTTGCGGCTGTCATTGTTGTTGTTGTTATTGCTGCTGTTGTTGTTGTTGGATAGGACCGATAGAAATTGAGAAAGAAGGGGAGGACAGAAAGGGGGAGAGAAAGACAGACACTTGTAGACTTGCTTCACTGCTTGCAAAGCAACCCCCCTGCAGGTGGGGAGCTGGGGGCTCGAACCAAGATCCTTACGCCGGACCTTGAGCTTTGTATTATGTACGCTTAACCTGCTGCGCTACTGCCCAGCCCCAATAAATACATTTTTAATAAGTATTATTCCCCTGTTTTAATGAGGTATAACTGACAACCAAAGTTGTAATATTTAGGTCGTATATTTTAAAGTTGTACAGTATCCTGATTTAAAATATGTATACATTGTGTAATGATTACCACAATCAGTTAATTATTACATACAAAAAAGATTCCAAAACTGAATTTGGATGTAGTCCAGTGGTATAGCCCTTATTTTCTTAAGAAGTCAAAGGTAAGTAAAATTAAAATAAACAAGTCTTTGAAAAGAGAAATTTCACTTTGGAATTTTGCTGTTTCGATTGCATACACATACAATTTATTTATGATTTCTACTAAATGCTTTAACATTGGGCTGGGGAGACAGCATCATGGGTATAGAAAAGGACTTCTTGCACTGAAGCTCCGATGTCTCAGGTTGAATCCCCAGCACCACCACAAGACAGCAGAACAGTACTCTGGTTAAATGTAAAAGTATACAAATACTGTTGACTGTAAACCTCATCAATTTGATCTGTGGCCCATATTCAGCACAGGAGCCTGTGTAACCTCTGCATCCCTGTAGGTCTGAGCTCCATTCTGTGGTCACGGCTGGGAACATTCCAGGCTGCACTCATTTCAGAACCCATCTTCCTCAGGTGGTAGGCAGAGTATGTTGTGCAACCTCCCTTCAGAGGATGGAACATTCCCTACCATCGTTGATCCACATTGAGGGCAAGGTCCTGTAGGGCCCACAAAGGGCTCCATTATGTTGTTACTGATGGAGATGACCAGTGACAGTGGCGAGAGGGGTCTGTTAGAGGTCTAGGCCCATCATGTCTGTGTGGGAATCCCAGGACTCCCTCACTGGGGCCCCAGGTGATGGGGTGGCCTGGCAGTGACTAAAGAGTCATCGTTAAAGTGTGCCAGTCTCTTGCCCTTGTTCAGTTTTTGCAGTCCTTACTTTGTCTGACAAGGTCAGCTTTGGAGTGAGTGAGGGAAGTGTAATAGGAAGGTGATGGGTATCTAGGTTTAAGTAGAAACTGTTTCATTAGGGACTTTAAGGCGTCTTTTTAGTTCTTTCTACTTTCTTGCTTCATTTATTAGCTCACTGCAAATTATTGTGCACTTCTGCTTTAAGGTATATATTTTCTTTCTAGTCCTTTTTCCAACTATAACACCATCTCCTCAGACAATAACCTGGGTCCACCTGCATGTTAGATGTCAAGCAAAGGCAAAAACTAGTAAAGTCATGGGCCCTCTGGAATATATCTAAAATAGACCTACTAGCTTTTCCAAACAGAGACCCCAATCTTCATCTGCAATTTTCTTGCCTAGGGTCATGATTAGTCAACAATCTTTTCTGCTTTATACCTTAACTCTTTTTCAGCCACCAGGTTCCAGATGGTACTATGATGCTAAGCAGACTTCCCTGGGCAGACGACCCTATCAATATGAACCCCAGCTCCCCAGAGTCCCACCCCACTAGGGAAAGAGAGAGACAGGCTGGGAGTATGAATCAACCTGCCAATGCCCATGTCCAGTGGAGAAGCAATTACAGAAGCCAGAACTTCCACCTTCTGCACCCCATTAAAGATCCTGGGTCTATACTCCCAGAAGGATAAAGAATAGGGAAGCTATCAAGGAAGGAGATTGGATATGGAGTTCTGGGGGTGGGCATTGTGTGGAAATGTACCCCTCTTATCCTATAGTCTTGTCAATATTTCCATTTTGTAAAAAAAAAAAAGAAAAAAAGTAAGAACGAACGAAATGTCATAACACTTTGACATATTGTTACAATGATTTTTACCAGAGTTCTCAATTATTCTAAATTGCCACTGAGTACTTATGCCAACACAATGCAGTGGGTCCCGGTGGACTTTTTTTTTTTCTCTTTCAATTCCAGGTAGGGACACAGAGAAGAGACATGATAGCACCACTCTGTTATTCATGAGGTTTCTACCAGTGCAGTGCAAGTCATGCCATGTGGTGCCAGGAATCACACCAGGGTTCTCCTGTGGCAAAATGCATACTCCACCAAGTGAGCCATCTGGCACAAAAATGTCTCCACAGTTGTTAGTGCTTTCTTTTGATCCCTTCCTCCTCACCATCCCTCACTCTTATACTAAATATTGGGTTGTTAGAAAAGCAATGACACATTTTTCCATGTTGTTCTATGCAAAATATATATATATATATATATCAGTCGTGACTTTCGAGAACCCAATAAAAAAATAGAGCTTAAAGATATTATAAAAGGCCCTGGCTCCCCACCTGCAGGGGAGTCGCTTCACAGGCGGTGAAGCAGGTCTGCAGGTGTCTATCTTTCTCTCCTCCTCTCTTGTCTTCCCCTCCTCTCTCCATTTCTCTGTGTCCTATCCAACAACAACAACAACAATAATAACTACAACAATAAAAAAAAAAACAGCAAGGGCAACAAAAGGGAATAAATAAAATAAAATAAATATTAAAAAAATTTTTTTAAAGATATTATAAAAGAACATAGGCATACTTCCCATCAAAGAAAACAAGAATACAAATTTAAAAGTTCCCATGTAGTCTACACAAACTTGAAGAGATGATCATCAGACCCTCACATGAAATTCAGTCTCAACAGTGAATTTTATCCCTTTTTATTAGTGATTTAATAATGATTAACAAGATTGTGGGATAAGAGGGGTACAATTCCACAGTTCCCACCACCAGAGTTGTGTATCCCATCCTCTCCCCTGGAATCTTCCCTATTCTATATCCCTCTGGGATCAGGGACCAAAGATCTCTATGAGGTACAGATGGTGAATTTGGGGTCATCTGAAATAAAAGACCATTTATTGCTGGTAAGAAACATACATTCTGGGAGTCGGGCTGTAGCGCAGTGGGTTAAGCGCAGGTGGCGCAAAGCACAAGGACCGGCATAAAGATCCCGGTTCGAAACCCGCCTCCCCACCTGCAGGGGAGTCGCTTCACAGCGGTAAAGCAGGTCTGCAGGTGTCTATCTTTCTCTCCCCCTCTCTGTCTTCCCCTCCTCTCTCCATTTCTCTCTGTCCTATCCAACAACAACAATAATAATAACTACAACAATAAAACAACAAGGGCAACAAAAGGGAATAAATAAATAAAATAAAAATAAAAAAAAAATTAAAAAAAAAAGAAACATACATTCTATGCATCAATGTATATTCTATGACTGTCGTGTGAAATAAGTAAAAACAACCACTTGATGACACCTTTCCAGTATCTGATAACTAAGTAGCAGCTCAGCTGAAAGCAGATCTTTGTAATTAGCTAACGGCAGCTACTGTTTAACAGGTATGATCAGGCAGACGTCAACTAGTCTTTTAAACTAAGAAAGGAATAGGCAGGAAGGGCAAAATGGATGAGGATAAGCACTGCTTTACTCAGTACAATAGTTGTCTAGAACAACTCGTAGGAGCCAATCGAAGCAGTAGTTTTCTACACAAACCCGAATAACTGAAATTGCTTTTAGAGTTATAAATCAGGGGTTCTGGCATCTGTGGAAAATCCACATAGAAGAAGTAGCCAGACTGAAGCAAAGTGTGCTAGTGGCAAACTGAGAGCTTCAGAGAAAGTCACAGTGAATACAGGCACATTACTTACTAACTTGGGCTTGTTTTGTAAACATAAACAGGATAGGCATTTTAGAAATGGACTACTTTTGTAGTGGTAGATGAGAAGAGAAATAGGTGATATTAACTCACAGCCCAAGACTCTGGAGTTTCTCAGACAAATCAAAAGTGTGTTCGACGGAGATTCTCAACATTGTCTCTTACCTTTTTCGGTGAAAAAACCCCCAGGGTCCCTCCATCTTCCCGAATGGCAACTCCCATCTCAGCCAACAAAGCCTCTCTAGAAAAACAAGGATATCAGCCTAATATAAACAGGATTATTTTGGATGTTCCCTTTCAACACAGAGAGATAAAAGGTTTACATGAAATAGGAATTTTAAGTTTGCAACCCAAATTAAATGACTTCTTATAAAAAAAGCCACGATATATGGCGCTCAACATGGGACCTAATCTGTGCATCCCCCAGATAAGTGAATCCATTATGGGCTGCTTTTCTGACTGTGAAGAGGTTTCCAAAGGCCTCTGCCCTTTCTTCACGAGACTGTTTTTCTGTTTCTAGAACATTTCTCTCTGGGCCACACATTGCTTTCCGCCTGCCGCCCGCCTACATGAACCAGCTCGCAGCTGCGTGGTGCAGGGCATTGGGCGCGGGCTCCCTCCACACTGCTGGGCCACTGGAAGCAGGACAGCAGACATGGGAGGCAGGGCTGCGGCCCATCCTGGCTGCCACTCTGAGGCACCTCGGCCCGCGCCTTCTGCACGGCTGGCCCGCCCGTCCTCCTGCTATGAAGTCTGGGCAGATCCCGGACCACCTGGAGACCGCGGGCTCCCTGCCGGGACTGGACCCCCTGGCCGAGATCCCCAACTCGGCTCTGAAATCAGAAAAGCTAGAATACACAGAGATTCCTGCAGAGATCATTATCTACAATTCCTGGAGCTGAAGTTGCGCAAGAAGCCACCGCCAGACAATGCACCCCCAAACAACTAGACAGTACAGATCTAAATTCCTGTTTAAAATGACATGTCTTCGTAACAAAAGTTTTTCTCCTTGTGTATTTGAAAACCATGTTTATGTGTGTGTTCAAATATGGGCGGGGTAGATAGCACAATGGTTATGCTAATGATTCTCATGCCTGAAGCTTTTTTTTTTCCATGGTTCTTCTGTTTACCTTTCCACATTTTATTGTTTAAACTTTAAACAACCTTAAAATCATACTAAAAAAGACTTGCAATTGTAATAGAGTTATCAGTTGTGGTAAACTTCTAACCTGTTACAAGGTTTGTTTCATAAGTAAGTGAATTTTGCAGCTGTCAAGTTCTCTACAGAAAAGCAGTGATTTCCAGCAGCGGACCTTCCTCATACAATGTTCCACCCCCTGGCATTTTTCCGTGGACATCTGCTTTGGACTGGCACTTCTATCGGACTTACTGGTACACCCTTAGACACTTTGCACAAAACTAGCAGCTTCCCTTTATGCTGCTGGGTTTCTCAAAGACTGACTGCAGCCAGCTGCCTTGGGACTTATACCCTTCCTCCATGCTAGGTAATGCCCACAGAGGCAAAAAATGCCTGTCGAGGCAAGTAACGCCCCCCAAGAGGCAAAAAATGCCCCCTCAGGCCTTCCCTTGGCAGCACACTGGTTCTTGCTGCTCGCTTACATGTTCCTCCATGTTTGTGCCAGTTTCTTTTTTGAAAATGCCTGTACGATATAGGTTTCTGTTCACCCCACACCCCTGATACTATGGTCATTTAGTTAAAAAGAAAAGGGGGAATTGATGGTATGCTTCACATTGCTTTGGTCTCACTCCCCTGCCTCCGGGAGATCGCTCTGGGAGAGTGTGCCTTTCGTGCTTCTCCCTTCTCCCCGGCCCCTATCCTACGTACTTCCTGAGTTCCTGCCTCTGCCGCCGGAGGAGAAAGATGGAGGAGCACATTGCCCGCTCGTGAATAAAGATTAAACTGCGTTCTCAGCTCAGCCGTGTGTTTCTGGTCATCTGTTACCCGCCTGTGAAGCCAGCCCTGGCGAAAACAACACCTCTCCCTCTCCCTCTCCCCCTCTCTCCTCCTTTCTTCTCACTTTCTCTCTGTCCTTTGAAATAAAGGAGAATAGAGCCACCAGAAGGAATGGATTCATCGTGCAGGCCTCAGTGATAACCCTGGTGGCAAATAAGTAAGTAAATAAATACATTAAATGTGGGCTTTTAGCAAAGGCAGCCTTTTCACAAACAAAAAGTCTTCCCTCCATATCTTTCAATTTTCCAAGGATGTAAATGGCAACATTTGACTTCTATAAAACAGCTACATATTTGGATTTCACTTCAAGTCTAAATTTCACTGGGTTTAAGTCTTCAGCCATGTCTGGTTTTGTTTGGGGAAGGAAAGTTGCTTGGTTTTCTACTGTTATTTCTTCTTTTCTTAGCATAAAAGTATTCCAGATCCCCTAGAACACTTAGCTATGGTTAAGTTCCCAGAGGGGACCCTCCTGACCTCTCCATCCTGATGGCTTCTGTTTTACGCAGTTTTTCTTCCCAGGTCTCATTCAATTCAGCAATGATCTTCTCTGATTCCTAAGAAAGAAACCCACAGTAAACAGGTCTTATCATTTAACAAAACATATCTAAGAAGAACGGTAAGAATCAAATAATGTCTTCTGAAGATAGGACGTAGAATTATTACAGTGAGGACTGGGGAGACAGCGTAATGTTTATGCAAAAGACTCATGTCTGAGGTTCACAGTCCCAGGTTCAAGCCTTAGCACCACCATAAGCCAGGGCTGAGCAGTGTTCAGGTGTGTCTGTCTCTCTCTGTCTCTTTCTCTGTATTTCCCTTATTGAAATAAAGCATTTTACTTTTAATTGTATCTAAAAATTTACTCAGATGATGTTTTTTCTACTTATTAATATATAAAGCAAGAACCATCATAGAGGCTGGCCAGGGGACAGTACAATAGTTGCCCACCACTTCCATGCCTGAGGTGCAAATGTGCCATATACCAAAGTGATACTCCAGTTCTCTCTCTTGGTAATAAATAAATCTTAAAAAAAAAAAATTCAAGAGTGAAGACTCAAGGCAGCAGCAAAAGGAACAGAAAAGGAGCCTGGAGAAGTAAAAGAGAGGTACAAAAATGAAAAAGAGGCAAAGTCAGGAAAAGAGAAGTGCTATGATGTCTCTTTTCTGTATGCACCCACACACACACACACACACATACTAATACAAAATTGGACCAAGGAGGCTGGTCAGTGGTATCGTGAATGCATAGGTCCTGAGTTTATTCTAAAGTAAAGGAAAGGAAGGGAGGAAGGAAGGAAGAAAGGAAGGAAGGGAGGGAGAGAGGGAGGGAGGGGAGAAAGGCAGTCAGAATGAGAGAAACGGGGGAAGAGAGGAAGAGGGTAGGAGATGGAGGGAGAGGGAAGGGAGGGACGGAGGAGATGAGGAAAGGGTAAGGGATAAAGGGAATAAGAGGGACAGACAGAAATATAGTAGAAACCTTTGCAATCTCAGCATAACTTTGGAAACCAAGGGGCAGGACAGCAGGACGGTGCCTTGAGCGCCCAAACCAGTGCTCATTATTTGCAGTGTGACACATTGGTCTTTTAATGTTCAGTTTTGGAAAAACTTGACTCATGGAATACTTAGTTTCATGAGATATTTAAAATACTTTTTAAACCTAAGTTGATTACAGTTTCAGAAAAGGATCTCATTGAAGCAGAGGTTTATTAAAGCTACCTGATAGATTTAAACTACTACTTTGAGCTACTAGAAATTCATCCAAGAATCAAAGTTCTATCTAGGAAGTGCCTGGTCATTCTGCTGCCAACTCCAGTGTAACCTCTCTAATTTACTTTGCATCTGAACGGTAAGTTAGAATATGACCTCTTCATAGAAGTGAATTAATAAGGAAGCAGAGGAAAGTACTACTTGATTTTTCACACAACTTCAATTTGAAACTTTATGTTGCCTGGAAAGTTATTTTAAGTTAAAATTTTTATTTCTAATTTGTTGGGTAGAGACAGAAAAGACATAGAGAGGGAAACAGGAAGAAAGATACACCTGAAGCCCTGCTTCACCACTTGTGAAACTTTTTTCCCTGAAGGTGGAGACTGGAGACTTGAACCCAGGTCCTTGTGCACTGTAATGTGCATGACCAGGTACATCATCTCTCTGCCCCTAAGAAGCTACTTTTATTAACACCTTTGAAAAACTGGTTGGATAAAGTTATATTGTCATATCAGTAAATCTCCAATGTTAAGAAAAAGTCCTGGGAGATCATTCACTGCAAAGCCATTCCAGAGAGCTGAGACCAAGCCAGGACCACGTAATATACTGAAGCAGTGGGGTTTCTGGCTCTGCATGCTCTGTCTTCAAATAAGGTAGATTCAACCAGCTTTATGAAAAAAATGTTCTACAAAACAGCTTAGTATAAATATAAACTAAGAAAAGTCGAGGACATTAGTTCTTCGGTTAAACCATACACTCAGTTAAACAGAGCAGTGTGGTTTCTGAGTCCTGGATTCACCCTGTGGGCAGGCTGGCTGCTGATACCAGTGTATGGACCCAGGGTCATTGTGGGATGCAGAAGGTGGAAGGTCTGGCTTCTGTAATTGCTTCCCCGCTGAACATGGGGGTTGACTGGTCGATCCATACTCCCAGCCTGTCTCTCTCTTTCCCTTGTTGGGCAGGGGCTCAGGGGAGGTGGGGCTCAGGACACATTAGTGGGGTTGTCTGCCCAGGGAAGTCTGGTTGGCATCATGGTAGCATCTGGAACCTGGTGGCTAAAAAAAGAGTTAACATAAGCCAAGTAAACTGTTGACTAATCATGAACCTAAAGGCTGGACTAGTTCAGATGAAGAATTGGGGGGGGGGGGGTTCCTCTGTTTTGTAGATATCGTTAGCAGGCCTATTATAGTTATATTCCAAAGGATCCATGGCTATATTAGTTTTTGTTTTTTTTTTTCCTCCTCCAGGGTTATTGCTGGGCTCAGTGCCTGCACCATGAATCCACCGCTCCTGGAGGCCATTTTTTCCCCCTTTTGTTGCCCTTGTTGTAGCTTCGTTGTGGTTATTATTATTGCCCTTGTTGACGCAATTCATTGTTGGATAGGACAGAGAGAAATGGAGAGAGGAGGGGAAGACAGAGAAGGGGAGAGAAAGATAGACACCTGCAGACCTGCTTCACCACCTGTGAAGCAACTCCCCTGCAGGTGGGGAGCCTGGGGCTCGAACCGGGATCCTTACACTAGTCCCTGCGCTTTGCGCCACATGCGCTTAACCCACTGTGCCACCGCCCGACCCCCGCTATATTAGTTTTTTTAGTTTTTTTTTTTCTGAACCTGACATCTGAAATTCAGGTGGATCCAAGTTATTATCTGGGGAGATGATATCATGGCTGGTATTTTTAAATATTTTATTTATAGGTAGAGACAGAAAGACACCTACATCACTGTTTCGCCACTAGCAAAGCTTTCTCCTGCAGGTGAGGACCGGAGCTTTGAACCCAGGTCCTTGTGCACAGCAACTTGTGTGCTCAGACAGGTGTGCCACCACCCAGCCCCTAAAGAAGCTATTCTATGAAGTTAGAGAAAATAGAATATCTCATTTATCCTGATTAAAAAGAGATAAATTATATTTTCTGATGAAAGTAAGATTGATTTGGCTTTTAGTGGGAAGGAAGGTTGGCGGCAGCTTCCCTGCAAAATGGCAGTTTTATCCCTACACACAATATGACAGAGATGGGGGGACCTGGTCTTTAAAAGTCTGGTTAATATCCTGACTTCTATTATTTTTTAGTTGGTCCTGTTTGGTCAGATTTGTCACACCAAGATGTAGGCTCGGCAGGGGAGGGGGCCTCTCTTGTACAGCACAGCTTTAATAAGCAAGTAAGATTCTAAATGTCCAAAGAAAAAGATAGTTCTCTATTCAACAGTAAGCGGGAGGTTTCCCTTTGTTTTCCCAGAGCCCCTGGATCCTACAACACCTCTGAATAAAATGCTATGCAGCAACTCTGCCACTAATGTCCAGTGTGACAAAACCCATGAATAAAAGACTTTCTGGACAGGGCCCACTGCTGTCTACAATAAAATTTCAAAGTTCACTTAATTTTAAATAACCCTATAACTTGAAACACTTTTATTTACTTTTATTTGTTTTAATTTATTTCTTTATTGGGGAATTAATGTTTTACATTCAACACTAAATACAATAGTTTGTACATGCATAACATTCCCCAGTTTCCCCCTTAACAATACAACCCCCACTACGTCATTTATCATCCTTCATGGACCTGTATTCTCCCCACCCACCCACCCCAGAGTCTTTTACTTTGGTGCAATATGCCAATTCCATTTCAGGTTTGAAACACTTTTAAACGGAGGTTTTTTTCTTTGTTTGTTTTTAAGTTTTCTTATTGAAGTATAACTGACAGGCCCTGCAACATTTAAAAAACAGAATTCTCTGCAGGGGAGAAAGTGATACAAGTGTCTCTCTTCCTCTCTTATCTCTTTCCCCTCTAATTTCTATCTATCTTGTCAAATAAGGAGTGTGTGTGTGTGTGTGTGTGTGTGTGTGTGTGTGTCTTCCAGGAGTGGTGGATTTTTGCAGGCACTGAGCCCCAACAATAACTCTGGTGGCAATGAAAGAGAGAGAGAGGGAATCAGTCAGGCCATAGCGCAGCGGGTTAAGCGCATGTGGCTCAAAGCGGAAGGACTGGTGGAAGGATCCTGGTTTGAGCCCCCGGCTCTCCACCTGCAGGGGAGTTGCTTCACAAGCAGTGAAGCAGGTCTGCAGGTATCTATCTGTCTCTCCCCCTCTCTGTCTTCCCCACCTCTCACCATTTCTCTGTCATATCCAACATCGACAACATCAATAACAACAATAATAACTATAACAATAAAACAAGAGCAACAAAAGGGAATAATTTTTTTTAAAAAAGAGAAGAAAAAGGACCCCCATAGGACCTTACCCTCAACGTGGATCAACAATGGTAGAGAATGTTCCATCCTCCGAAGGGAGGCTGGACAACAGACTCTATGCTCCACCTGAGGCAGATGGTCCTGATATTGGGGCGGCTTGGAATGTTCCTACTCATGACCACAGAATGTGAGCTCAGGTCTACAGGGATGCAGAGGTCACACAGGCTCCTAAGCTAATTATGGGCCCCAGATCACATCGAATCGATGGGGTTTACAGTCACCAATATTTAGACACCCTTTCCCATATTAGGGAGCTACTCTCTTCCCTGATCCAACTTTCTGGTCCTTTTTCCAGCCATGACATCATCTCCCCAGACAATAAATTGGGCCCACTGGCATATCAGATTTCAGGCTAAGGGGCAAAAAAAAAAAAAAAGAGGAAAAAAACTGGTATAGCCACAGGACCTTTGGAATTTAACTAAAATATGCCTACTAGCTGTCTACAGAATGGAGGACTCCCCAACTCTTCATCTGCACTAGTTCAGCCTTTAGATCCATGACTGGTCAACAATTTGTTTGGCTTTGTATGTTAACTCTCTTGTCAACCACCAAGTTCCAGATGCCAGCATGATGCCAACCAGACTTCCCTGGACAGACAACCCCACCAATGTGTCCTGGAGCCCTGCTTCCCCTGAGCCCTGCCCCACTAGGGAAAGAGAGAGACAGGCTGGGAGTATGGATCCACCTGTCAACACCCATGTTCAGCAGGGAAGCAATTACAGAAGCCAGACCTTCCACCTTCTGCATTTCACAATGACCCCCCTGGGTCCATACTCCCAGAGGGATAAAGAATAGGAAAGCTATCAGGGGAGGGGATGGGATACAGAGTTCTGGTGGTGGGAACTGTGTGAAGCTGTACCCCTCTTATCCTATGGTTTTGTCAATGTTTTCTTTTTATAAATTAAAAAAAAAAAGAAGGAGGAGGAGGAGAAGAAGGAAGGGAAGTAGGGAGGGAGAGAGGGGGGTTGGGTGGCAGCACAGTGGGTTGAGCACAAGGGCCGGCGTAAAGATCCCAGTTCGAGCCCCCGGCTCCCCACCTGCAGGGGAGTCGCTTCACAAGTGGTGAAGCAGGTCTGCAGGTATCTATCTTTCTCTCCCCCTCTCTGTCTTCCCCTCCTCTCTCCACTTCTCTCTGTCCTATCTAACAAAAATGACATCAATAACAACAATGGCTACAATAATAAAACAAGGGCAAAAAATGAGAAAATAAATATATACATATGCATATATATATATACATATATATATATATAGAGAGAGAGAGAGGAGAAGAGGGAGGAGTAGGATGAGAAAGAGGAGGGGAGGGGAGAGGAGGGGAGGAAAGAAAGGAAAGGATTTCTCAGCCCCTCATCTGAGATCTGCTCTCTTCACTGACAAGTCTGAGAGGACACAGTGAGGCAAGTACTTCTGTTTCCCAAGCACCTCACTTTAGCAGTGAGCCAAAGGCCAAAAACCCAGGTGAGCTGGCTGGACAGCACAAGCTCATCTTCCCATAAAGTCTCTTTTAGCTTCACCTGGAAACCACAACGGAAGCATCTGTCAATTATTAAGTTCAAGTCCCTTTAAGTAGTGAGAAGGCTGTGAACCCCTTTCAATCGTTAACTGGTTCTCTCTCTCTCTGAATTTCTTTCTGTACTGTGAAGGAAGGAAGGAAGGAAGGAAGGAA
Source organism: Erinaceus europaeus (assembly GCF_950295315.1). Lineage (NCBI taxonomy): Eukaryota > Metazoa > Chordata > Mammalia > Eulipotyphla > Erinaceidae > Erinaceus > Erinaceus europaeus. The sequence goes on from NC_080174.1 coordinate 99,297,666, forward strand.
GGAAGGAAGGAAGGAAGGAAGGAAGGAAGGATAAAAACTGCCACTGAGAGCAGTGAATTTGTCCTGCAGGCACAGAGCCCTAGAGATAACCCTGGTAGCAAAAAGGAAAAAGAAAAAGAGAGAGAGAGAGAATGAGAGATGATATGTTCTATAGGTACAAATATTATAAGTATGTATCTATATAAGTTTCTCTAACTACACATAAAATTTTATGAGTTTCATAATGTTCATATATATAAAGTTGATTTGTCTCCCTGCTTTTTAAAAATTTTTTTATTGAGGGATTAATGTTTTACAGTCAACAGTAAATACAATATATTGTACATGTATAACATTTCCCAGTTTCCCACAAAACAATTCAGTTTCAATTCAGCCATCAAAAACAACAATAATAATAACTACAACAACAAGGGCAACAAAAGGGAAAATAAATGAAAGTAAATATAATTTTTTTTTAGAGAAAAAGAAGAAAAAAGAACTTCTACTGTATATGCCATTTAGAAACAGTGCCATAGCACAGCACTTGAGTCAGTATCAGAAAGCACACCAAGATAATCCCTTTAAAAAAAAAGAGAAAGAAAAGAATAGGGAAGCTTCTAATGGAAAGGATGGGACACATGGAAGTCTGGTGGTGGGAACTGTGTGGCTTTGTACCCCAATTACAATTATACCCCTTACAATCTTGTAAATTAATATTAAATCACTAATAAAAATAAAACTTTAAAATTCTGTCTTTAAATAGACACCAAACTGCTTCCAACTAATTTACTAGTCTCCAACTGTACTCAGAGTAAACCCTTAGGCCGCGTACTTGCATAGCCTGCCTGTGCAGCACCGGCCCCTCTGCCCGTCACGCCAGGGCTCTGACATGCTGGGGTGAGGGTAGGAAGGAGTCGCCTCCCTTACACAGCAGCAAACACCACTCCCCCTTTTTCTAACTGCCACCAGGTTTGTTGTTGGGGTCTGATGCCTGCCAAACAAGCAGACTGCTCCCAGGAGCCTTTTTTTTTTCTTTTTCTTTTTTCTCCCTTTCTTTTTAGTTTGGTAGGACAGAGAGAAGTGAAGCGTGGGGAGGGAGGGGGATGAGGGAGAAAGAAAGACACCTGTAGCTCTGTTTCACTGCTCAGAAAGCTTCCCCCTGCGGGTGGGGTGGGCGTCAGGACCTCGACGCAGAGTCCTGGCCTACGGTAACGTGAGTGCTCAGCCAGGTGGGCCACTGCCGGACCCCAGCACAGGCCACTTTCCAGGACAGCGCTAAGGAAGAAAAGCTCTTCCATGCACTGAGCCAGAACCTCAGAAATTCTCAGCCCTGGCGCTACTTTTGCAGCCACACAGGTGGTCTCTCGCTCAGTCTGAACCATTGCTCACCTTCAGACGCTCGATGGCCTCCTCTCCTCCAGGCGTAGACATGATCCTCTCCTGAATGCTCGTCACAGACGGTAAGCCCACCTGACTACTGAGCGAGCAGGAAGATGGAGATGAAGTAAGGGACCCCATGGATGCTGTGGAAAAATTGCCAGGGCGTTGATTCTCAGAGGCTAGCAAGTACCTATGCTTATTGTTCTGAAAATCTTTCAGATCTGAAGGGCAGAAAAAAGGGAAGGGAGAAAAAGTAGAAAAGAGGGAAAGAGAGGAGGGGAGGGAGAAAGACAGGAGGAACACCAGTGTAAGAAAGGACAGCTTTAAAGCGCCAAGACAAAGACAAGTTATCACACAAAGTCAAGTATAATGCTTCTAGATGGTAGTTCTGAAACATGTCTGTCTTTAAGCAATCCAGAGGGTAAGAACTACTTGTGAATTTAGAAGTAAAACACCCAGTGCCAGTTAGTGTTGTGTGAGGAGAAAGGAACTGTATGTACTTTTAAAGGACACTGCCAGACACTCTTCCTCAAGAGCCATGCTACATTCCTTCTGTTCCTGTTATGTCTTCAGATGTACACTATCCTTAAATACTACTAGTCTGCAACGGTGAGGGGAAAGCGATCACGTATTTCTCAATTATAATACAAGTTAGCTGGCACCTCTGTTTTATGGGACTCAAAAAAAAAAGTTCCCAGTAAAATGCTACAGTTAAAAGAAACAAAAAACAATGAGCACATTCCAAGGTGCTAAAAAGTGACTTTTGAAAGAAGCCTTTAAAGGAGAGGGGGGGACGAAGGGTGGCACACCTGGTTGAGCGCAAGGACCCAGGTTCAAGCCCCTGGTCCCCAGCTGCAGGGGGGAAGCTTCGTGAGTGGTGAAGCAGGGCCGCAGGTATCTTCTGTCCCTCTCCCTCCCCAACTCCCCCTTCCCTCTCAATTTCTGGCTCTATCCAATAAATACATAAATATCTTCCCCAAAAATAAATAAAGGAGAGGTCTGGCCAGTAGAAGGCACACTTTCCCATGACAAGAGCACATTTCAAGCCCCTAACACCATATGGGAATAGCCGTGGTCTCTCCTTCCCTTTTTCTCCAACTGGGATTTAAAAATGAAAAAAAGAAAAAAAAAAAAAAAGACAGAAAAAGTCCACTGGGAGTGGTGAAACCACACAGGCAAGACTCAGTGTGGCCCCACACTACACCCACACCAAAACAAAAACACACACACACAAAAAAAAAAATGAGGTAACTAGGGAAAGGACAGAATTTCCTATAATCCTGGTTAGGAAGTCAGGTCACTAGTCTGACTCAGTATCAGAGAACGACTTACGCGTCAATGAGCTGGGCATAGCTTGCACTCACCCAAGCCGAGCAAGCAGAGTTTAAGGCTGGTCTGTGCTATTTTTAGCAAGGCTCTTCCACAGCCCAATAGTCTATGAGTCACGGGTAAACCTGTCTCTAGTATGAAAGCTCTAGAGATGGACTTTCATTCAGATAGGCCCTCAGCGGCACTGCAAAGTCCCCTTTATCTTATTAAAGGGAACCACAAACAACAACCTTTGTTACTCTTGCTGTTTGCACTTGCCTTCAAACAAAATGAGTAGCAACTTTTTTCATCTCTTGAAAGAAAATGAAGGAAAAGTATCTTGTTAAACATACATCAGAGGAAAACTACAGGTAATGCTGCCTTCTTTAATTTCACTTCATTTTAAGTCTGAAACTTTACATTGCCTAAAATTCATTTCTAAACTGAAAAAGCTTTCCTTAGGATCAATACAAAGATTAAAAGTATTATTAGCTCCCTCTAGGTCTATTGCTCTCCTTAATCAGAGCCAGCACTGGAGATTAATTAAAGTCAGTGGTTGCTTCAAGACAGTTTGAAAACCACCATCTGCAAATACAGAACTTAGGAAAGCAGGCAAAAATTAAAAGAGGGGTGGGAAGTTGAGCAGAAACCAGCCACCAGGCAATGGTAGCACAGTGGGAAAGAACAGCATGAATGGAGTTTAGAAGGCCCAACGGACACATGCAAGTCCAGAGAGAAATTAATAGCAGGTTATAAAAACGGAAATCCAGAAGGAGCCATGGCTGCTTTCCTGCATGGAAAACTCAGTCATGCACAGCTTTTCGGGAGACACCATAACTGCTCAGAAAGAGTGTGGCAGCAAGGTGGTGCAGCATCATCTGAAGCACAGAGCCACAACTAGAAGGGATCTTTCCCACACCTGTATCACTCAGGCTAGAAATCTCAGACAGAGCTACTGTAACCCAAGAGCCATCTCGTGCTACACCTTTCAGCACCTGCAGGGACTGGTCTCAGCACACGGTCATGACTGTGGACTGAATCTCTCCGACGACTATCCTGTCTCATTCACACGCTGCACTTCAGGAAAAAGCAAATCCAAATAGCCCTAGGACTTGCAGCCCAGGAGGTGGTATAGTGGGGACAGCAGGTAACTGCAAGCATGAGGTCCTGAGTTCCATCCCTGGCATCGTCTATAGCAGAGTAATAATCTTTTCCTCTTTGATTAATAAAAGGATAAAAACATTTTAGTGTGTCAAAATTCTTCATTTCTTCAAAAACTATCTTTTGATGAATTGTCCTAATGGGACGGGAGATTATTTTCCCCAAATTTCACGTATATGAAGAGAAGTGACCCATTCTAAAATGCCCTTCAAGCACACACTTCAGACATCCAAATTCAAGCATTTTACTTTGTAATTTGTGAAAAGGAAAACAAATGTCTAAGAAATGGAGGAAGCCAGGTTCAAATAAGCATAAGTGAGTGTTAATAATCAAACAGTCGGGAGTTACTCAGTCATTGGTAGTCAGACTAGCTGTGATTATTTTTAATTATATATACACCATGGTTCAAAATTATACAACTAACTAGAAAGTTTTAACGTTACATAATCAGACCCGGAAGGATCTCAAGAAGTAGACTAGGCATAGTAATCTTTAAATTCAAGGGTTCCATGTTACACTACCCAATATGACCACAGATTGGGTTGTCAGAAAAGTCATGACATATTTTTGCATAGAAAAACATGTCACAACTTTCTGAAAACCCAATAGAAACCATGGAATCTCATTTAGAGAAAAACTAACCACTCTAGGCTGCAATTTCCTTAAAAACAAAACCAAACAAACAAAAAACCAAAACCAAAAAACCCAACAACAGCAAAGCAACATAAAAACAGATGATAGGATTAAATGAAATGATAAACTAAAGGTATCTAGAACAGGACCTTGTACTTTATATTCAACAGACACGAGCTGCTGTCATCACTATGATAATCGTCTATGACTCTGGATTCAATTTAATCGTATTAAGTGGAAAAACTGAAGAGAACAAAGTCTCTCAACTTCACTCAAGCTGCGAACTGGAATTCAGCACAGCCTGCTTAAACACAGGGTAACATCTCAGCCTACAGTGTGCTCTGTCTGGGATTTCCCTGCTGGGATTGCTGGCATGCAAAGCTCATCGTGAGGCTGACCCAGCAGACGCAGGTGGGCAAGTCATAGCACCAGGCATAACCACTGCATAAGATACACACATTTGCCTCCACTTCCAGAGAAATCATCGATCAATGGATCAACTGAAGGTGAGCAGGAGGGAAAATACAAGAAGGGTCAAAGTTCAGGTTCAGCAGAGACAGAAGATAGGGCAGTACTTGGCATTTGGGAAGATAAAAAAGGTAATACTTTGGAATATATTATTCTGCAGAATGTATTCATCTAAACTTACAGACACTCATCTAAAATAAGCAAGAGCTAAGCCAGAATAAACCTTGAAAACCATATTAGAATTACAAGCAATATTTTACTCTCAAATACTCAAAAGTATTTTGTTAAATAAATGCACATATTGTTCTATCTACAAAGTTGAATTTATTGTCAACAGAACCTCTGATCAGACATGCAGACAGATCAAAGGTAGGCACAGATTTTAAGACAACATTGTAAAGTTCTCTGAAAGGCTAATCTTTAATGTGATGGGGACTGAACACTTTCCCTCTGAATGTTTGTTCACAGGACAGTCAGTCATTTTCAAGGAGATGAACCCTCAAATCTTATTTGGAAGGAGGCTGGAATGGTGACTTTCTTACGTGTGTATTACTGCTACTGTGTTAACCCCTAGTAACACAAAATCCAAAATTTTAAGTAACAACTTTATGAAGTAATTTATTTCTTGGTGGGGATAAACATAATATTGTAAATAAACCTTTTTTGCCAGTACAAACAAAAATCCAACATAAGCGCAAGTAATATATTCAAGTTTTAAAAGCTAAAGTCAGGAACTTGAAGAGCAGCCATCTGCTGACTGCGCAAAGAAAGTCCAAGGCCGTCAGTATTATCTCTCTACTGTTTAGCTTCACCAAGTGCCCTGGAAGAGCTGTGAGGAGCAAGGATGCGGCCTTGTGCTGACCCTGAATGCACTTACTGTCAATAATATCTCCCAGCCCCTGTGCACGAAGAAGGTCCTTGAGTCGTGTCACCTCCTCCTTCAGTTCACGAACTAGTTTGGCGTTAGGGTCCTCATTGATGACGGCATTGCATTTGATCTGTTTTGCACGATCTGCATATCTAGACCAAAAATCCTTTTCTAAGGCATTACTTATACACTCTACTTCTCAAAGGTGTCATCATTTCTAAATCAAGCAGCAATTTGTTTATTTAAACACTTTCCATGCCGTAGTTATTGTACCCTTGTAGAAAACTAGTTTTTATAACAATAGCAAAAAGACCCAGCTAATTTATTCAGGTGGTTCCCAAGACCTCAGAGGAAAACCATGAAAGAGAATCAGGGCTCACGTGTCAGACTACACAGTGCTGCATCATCATATGTAAAATATCTCCAATGGGAAAGAAGGAGAAAGTTGCAGAGTAAGTTAATGGAGACTAATTTATACACAGGAAGGAATATCTGAGCAGCAGTGAGTTTTCTGGAAGTAAGTTTTTTTATGCTGCATGTACTCATACTGTATTTTACAACCTGAGCATTTCTGGAATGACCAATGCCACAAGTGGACTTTATTCTTCTTAGTAGACATTTTTTAACAAAAACATGTTACAAGGAAATTTCTTTTTTTTTTTATTTACTTATTCCCTCACTTTTGTTGCCCTTGTTGTTTTATTGTTGTAGTTATTATTGATGTCGTCGCTGTTGGCTAGGATAGAGAGAAACAGAGAGAGGAGGGGAAGACAGAGAGGAGGGGGAGAGAAAGACAGACACCTGCAGACCTGCTTCATCGCTTGTGAAACGACTCCCCTGCAGGGGGGGAGCCGAAGTCTCGAACCGGGATCCTTACACCCGTCCTTGTGCTTTGCGCCACGTGCGCTTAACCTGCTATGCTACCGTCCGACTCCCAGGAAATTTCACTAATATGTGAAAGCTAAGAAATTTTCAGCAATACCTAAAATCTCACTTGGGCAATTTTCCTGTATTTCTCGGTAAAATTTAAAAACCATAAACAGGAAAATTCTTCAACAATAAAAACAACAGTAGTAATAATTTTTTGCCTCGATTTTACCTGATATGAAGAGATGCATCATTACTTACATAATCAAGTACCCCGATGACATAAGAGATTTCATACCATAGTACAGTGTCTGGTAGAACTATGTTCTATCTAGCTACTCAGATCACATTAGATACCTCAGAGTGCTCAAAGTCTCATCGTAATTGATATCTGCTGGGCTCAGAGCAGCGACCATTGCAGTTCGAGAATTTCCACCTGAAAAGATAAGTTTTGGTCTTCTCAGATGTCTCATTTTAGAAATAAAAATTTCACTGACTTTGTCAAATCCGAGAACATAATCTGATTCGCAGATTTCTTAAAATTTTCTTATATATTCCATGTCTTCCGTGTCAAGTGCTACTATAGTCACACGTTGGTTTTTGACCTCCTGTGTTGTTTCCCTATTCCCTTCCTCTTGAAACCTTAATCAAGACCTCAGTCACACCACCAAAGTCAACAGCAAATCAAAAGTCACTGGTGATATGGTTTCACAGACACTGAGTTCATGCTATAGTAACTTAAAATTTCTTAGGGGGTCAGGTGGTGGCGCACTTGGTTGAATGAACACATTACACTGTGCAAGGACCCAGGTTCAAGCCTTCGGTCCTCACCTAGAGGAAAAGCTTCACAAGCGGTGAAGCAGTACAATTTCAACTAAATTAAAAATGTATTTAAAAAACCTAGTAGTGAGGGTGAGGGTATAGCACAATAGTTCTGCAAAGAGACTGTCATGCCTAAGGCTCTGAAGTCCTGGGTTCAATCCCCTACACCAGAGCTGAGCAGTGCTCTGGATAAAAAACAAAAAAATTAGCAGTGACTTAATGATGGTATTCAAAAAAGGTTGTTCTTAACCTTTTGTCTACTTGCAACTTTTCATACAAGATCACTCCCTCCTCCTCTACATCAAAAAGGACTAAAGGGTCTAAAAGAACAGTAAATCAAGAAAGAGCGGCAGCTGGCTGGGAGGCAGCTCAACTGACAGAGTACATATAACCATGCAAAAGGACCTGGATTTGAGCCCCGGGCCACTATATGGGGGGGGGGGGAAGCTTCATGACTGGTGGAGCAGTGGAGCAGTGCTGTTCTCTCTCCCCCTCCTCTTTTCCCTGTTGTCTCTTACCCTCTCCCTAGAGGAAAGGGGGAAAGTCTACTGGGAGCAGTGGAGTTATGTAAGTATTGAACCCCAATGATAACCCTTATGGGGGAAAGAAACCCAAAGAAAATGGGGGGAGGATGGAGGGGAGCGGGGAAAGGAGAGGAGGGGAAAGGAGGGAAAATGAAGGGGAGGAGAAAGGAGGGGCAAGGAGGGGAAGGGAGGGGAGGGGAAAGGAGGAGATGGGAGGAGAAGGGAGGGGAGAGGAGGGAAAATGAAGGGGAGGGGAAGGGAGGGGCAAGGGGGGAGGGGAGGAGAAGGGAGGGGAGAGGAGGGAAAATGAAGGGGAGGGGAAGGGAGGGGCAAGGAGGGGAGGGGAGGGGAAAGGAGGAGATGGGAGAAGGGAAGGGAGGGGAGAGGAGGGAAAATGAAGGGGAGGGGAAGGGAGGAGAAAGAAGGGGAGGGGAGGGGAAAGGAGGAGATGGGAGGAGAAGGGAAGGGAGGGGAGAGGAGGGAAAATGAAGGGGAGGGGAAGGGAGGAGAAAGAAGGGGAGGGGAGGGGAAAGGAGGAGATGGGAGGAGAAGGGAAGGGAGGGGAGAGGAGGGGAAGGGAGGGAAAAGGAGAGGAGGGGAGGGGCATGGAGGGGAGGGGAGGAGAAGAGAAGGGAGGGGAGTCGAGAGAGGGGGAGGGAATGGAGGGGAGAAGAAGAGGGTGAGGGAGGGGAGGGCATAGGGCAGTGATCTGAAGGTCCAAAAAACAGCATCAGGGTTGGCAAGCCTTAAAGGAGTTTCAGAGGAAGAAAAGGCAACAGTCTAAAGCAGGAATGTCTCAGGAAGTCAAACTATACCACAGTAAATGTTCTGAAATCAACAAGATAAGGGAGAAATCTCTGACTTTAAAGTGAATTCAGCCAGTTTAACCCAACAGTAAAAACTTCAAAAAGGAAGGAACACTCAACTCCATAACATGGACAGGTCTAGAGCGGATCTATCTCCATAACAGAAATAATCAGATAGTAAAGCTTTTTAAAAAAACAACTGCACATCAGTGATTAACATACCTAGATTTTCTCGAAGAAGCCAAGTAAGTACAGAGTCCCTATATGGAATAAAGTCAGTTTTCTTCTTCTTCTTACTCTATTAAATGGAAAGGAACGATTTTAATGTTGTGGGAGAGGCCAAACCAGTTGAAAATTCCCTCCAAGGAGATTTAACTATAGCATCACCTTACTTATGGTTTACAATTTAATTTGTTATAATATGACACTCATGTAAATTTCTTTAAGGCACAGCAAGAGAAAGCAGTGAGAATGGGGGAGGGACCACAGCAACAAGGCTTCCTTTAATGCCGGGGTACCAGGTTCGAACCTGGCTGCACATGGCAAAGCGACACACTATCCAACTGAGCCATTTTGCCAGCCCATACTTTTTCGTTTTTATACGTTATTTTGAAAAATCTGTAGCATAGGGGTGGAGGGTAGATAGCATAATGATTATGCAAACAGAATCTCATGCCAGAGGCTCAAACGTCCCAGGTTCAACCTCTCCTGCACCACCATAATCCAGAGCTGAACCATGTTCTGGTTTAAAAAAAAACAAACTTATACACAGCACATCAGAAGTATTATAGTGAACTATCATATATCTATCATGCAATTTCAATATTTTTGGCAATTTTCTTTAATTATTTCTCAAACTCTTTACACTGTTTCTTTCTCAACCATTTTAGAGTAATTAGATATTATGATCTTTTTAAAAAATATTTATTTATTTATTCCCTTTTGTTGCCCTTGTTGTTTTATTGTTGTAGTTATTCTTGTTGTCATCGTTGTTGGACAGGACAGAGAGAAATGGAGAGAGGAGGGGGAAGACAGAGAGGGGGAGAGAAAGACAGACACCTGCAGACTTATACTATGATCTTTGACCCCTTAGCAATCAGGAAACAATGTCAATATTCCCTTTATTCCACATGAGTGAAACCATCCAGAGTGTGTGTGTGTGTGTCCAAGCTTATGTGTTTCATTTTCGTTTATTCCATATGAGTGAAACCATCCAGTAGTTGTTTCTGTGACTCTTCTTACCATGAAGCAAATGGCACCAATGCAAAGTCAACACTGAAGTGAAGGAAAGTACATCTTTAGAAAGTGGAAATGAATATAAACACTCCACAGATAGCTACTCCAGTATCTGCTGGCTGGCTACTGTGTCATGATAATTTCAGAAGATGCTAAGGCCCCCACACCTATGGACATCTAATCTTTGACAAAGGTGCCCAGACTATTACATGGGGAAAGCAGAGACTCTTCAACAAATGGTGCTGGAAACAATGGGTTGAAACATGCAGAAGAATGAAACTGAACCACTATATTTCACCAAATACAAAAGTAAATTCCACGTGGATCAAGGACTTGGATGTTAGACCACAAACTATCAGATACTTAGAGGAAAATACTGGCAGAACTCTTTTCCGCATAAATTTTAAAGACATCTTCAATGAAATGAATACAATTACAAAAAAGACTAAGGCAAGCATAAACCTATGGGACTACATCAAATTAAAAAGCTTCTGCACAGCTAAAGAAACTACTACCCAAACCAAGAGACCCCTCACAGAATGGGAGAAGATCTTTACATGCCATACACCAGACAAGAGTTTAATAACCAAAATATATAAAGAGCTTGCCAAACTCAACAACAAGACAACAAATAACCCCATCCAAAAATGGGGGGAGGACTTGAACAGAATATTCACCACAGAAGAGCTCCAAAAGGCTGAGAAACACATGAAAAAATGCTCCAAGTCTCTGATTGTCAGAGAAATGAAAATAAAGACAACAATAAGATATCACTTCACCCCTGTGAGAATGTCATACATCAGAAAAGTAACAGCAGCAAATGCTGGAGAGGGTGTGGGGTCAAAGGAGCCCTTCTGCACTGCTGGTGGGAATGTAAATTGGTCCAACCTCTGTGGAGAACAGTCTGGAGAACTCTCAGAAGGCTAGAAATGGACCTACCCTATGACCCAGCAATTCCTCTCCTGGGGATATATCCTAAAGAACCCAAAACACCCATCCAAAAAGATCTGTGTACACATATGTTCTTGGCAGCACAATTTGTAATAGCCAAAACCTGGAAGCAACCCAGGTGTCCAACAACAGATGAGTGGCTGAGCAAGCTGTAGTATATATATTCAATGGAATACTACTCAGCTATAAAAAATGGTGAGTTCACCCGTTTTCAGCCGATCTTGGATGGACCTTGAAAAATTCATGTTAAGTCAAATAAGTCAGCAGAAGGATGAATATGGGATGATCTCACTCTCAGGCAGAAGTTGAAAAAAAAGGTCAGAAAAGAAAACAGAAGTAGAACCTGAACTGGAATTGGCATATTGCACCAAAGTAAAAGACTCTTGGGGGGGGGGGGTAGGGGGGAGAACACAGATCTAAGAAGGTTAACAGAGGACCTAGTGGGGGTTGTATTGTTATATGGAAAACTGGTAAATGTTATGCATGTACAAACTATTGTATTTACTGTCGAATGTAAAACATTAATTCCCCAATAAACAAATTTTTAAAAAAAGAAGATGCTAAGGGAAAAGGCAGGGTTCAATGACAGAACAATGTCAGCAGTGTTACAATCCATCCCGGGTACAGATACAGATGGAGGGTAAATTAAACTAAGACTGACCTACTTCTTGTGAATGCACAGTATGTAGAAAAGGAATAGCTGACTGTTGTTTGGGTATGGAGGGGAAAAGGAAGTAGGCAAATGGCATTTTAATTCCATCTCTTTTCAAACAATGTCCCCTCCATTCCATCCCTCTTGCCCACAGACACGGTTTCATCAGTTATAAAGTCATTTTCACAGCAAGTTCTATTTCTTTCTAACCATTTTTAAATCTGTGATTAATAGCGGGCTAGAAGGTTGTAAGATTATAGGTACAATTCCCCAATGCACACAATGCAAGTCGCATGCTGCATTTCTGAATCGCACAGGCCTTGGAAGAGCAGACTGTGCCATGCATTCACAGCACTGTGGCCCTTCTGTTCTGCCTCAAAACCCTTGAGGTCTGAAGTTAAGTCTACCCTTTCCTATCCAGCTCAAAAATACACCTCAATCCTTTAATTTGCCACTGGCTATGCTGGAAAACGCATCAGTTTAAGTAAGTATGCCAACACCATGACTGCAAACAGTGCTACAAAAATAAGCAGTGCTAGCACAAAAACAAGGGCAACAAAATGGGAAAAAGTAGCCTCAGGAGCAGTGGATTCATAGTGCAGGCACCTGGCCCCAGCAATAACCCTGGAGGGAAAAAAAAAAAAAAAAAGCAATGCTACCTGGCAAAAAGATTCTATTTTCATTTCTGTCAATTAGACTAAATTAAGAAAGAATACTTAAATCTTTGTCATTTGAAATATCCCAGAATTTAAGCCACTTGCATTCTGTTTGCTCTTATCCATACTAGCCTGTATTCACACCCATAGTTGGAAAAAAAAATTTACTTCAGCAATTATATAAAAAGCTTTATTTATATCATTAACCTCTCTAAAAACAAAAACCATTAAGTACGAAGGTAATAAGACTGCTTCTATACTTTTCCCATGGAAATAAAAATAGATATTAATTCACCAAAAACGCTTGTTACATAAATATATATATTTTTATCTGTTATAGTTATGACACAGATACAAAGCACTAAACTGCATTTTTAAAACTGGCCATCATCTGTGAATAATTATAGCAAGGAACAATGTAAGAGATATACAGATAAAATATTTTGTAGAGGGTAGAGGGTGGATAGCATAATGGTTATACAAAACAGACTCTCATGCCTGAGGTGCCAAAGTCCCAGATCCAATCCCCTACACCACTGTAAGCCAGAGCTGAGCAGTGCTCTAGTAAGTAAAAATAAAAAATAATAAAAATAAATACAATAAAATATTTTGTAGACTTTTCCATCACTTGACAATAGATGTGGGTAGGATAAGATTAAAGATGACTCAGTCTTACGTTGTCATCATTTGGGACCTATACTGATGTTTGTAGAATGTGTAGTATCAAATAGCAGATAGATTGTTTTTAATCTATAGCAGCTTGTGCTGTTCAGTAGAGAAAACTAGACGAAGGGTATTACTTATTACTATTATTTATGGAGAAGTAGAAATATATATATTTGAAAATATGAAGAGGAACTGCTTAATTTGCAGTACGACTCATATAATTCAAAACTGTTAAGTGCTCTAACTGTAACACTAATAAAGTTTACAGTGTTCCTTGAGCAAATAAAAATGGAAACATCAAGGGTCGGGCTGTGTAGCACCTGGTTAAGTGCACATAGTACGAAGCTCAAGGACCGGAGAAAGGATCCCGGTTCAAGCCCCCGGCTCCCCACCAGCAGGGGGGTCGCTTCAGAAATGGTGAAGCAGGTCTGCAAGTGTCTATCTCTCCATATCTTCCCCTCCTCTCTCAACTGCGTGCCTATCCAATAAAATTTTTTTTTAAATGGCTGCAGGAGCAGTGGATTCATAGTGTAGGCACCAAGCCCTAGCGATAACCCTGGAGGCAAAAATAAAATAAAATAAAATAAAAATGGAAATATCTTATGATTCAGTAACACCCCTCCTAGGCATATATGCAAAGGATAAAAAAACACCAATTCAAAGGGAGATATATGCCTCTCTTTGTGGCTGTATTCTGGACGGTAGTGATGGTAAGGGGCAAACTAACCAAAGGATCGATGACTGAATAAAGAAGTCATGGGACAGATACTCAATGGAATATTGCTCTTCAACTTAAAAAAAATGGCACTGTATCCTATGGGATAAAATGTATGTAACTAGAGGCGACTGTGCTTAGAGAAGTAAGGGGTGAAAAGCATCTACCTACCAAATGGTTTCACTTGCAGAACTTAGACAGCTTAAGCAAGTGAACTTGTAAAAACACGAAAGGTGCCCAACTGTCTCTCAGACGTTGTTGAGACGTCTGTCTACCAGAAGGGAGGTCTTACTGAGCTCTGGTGGTTGGTACAGATGCAATGATACCCATGTAACCTTATCATCTTAAAAATCATTGTTAATTCGAGCCCCCAGCTCCCCACCTGCAGGGGAGTCGCTTCACAGGTGGTGAAGGAGGTCTGCAGGTGTCTCTCTCTGTCTCTCTTCCTATCTCCCCCTTCTCTCTCAATTTCTCTCTCTCTATCCAATAACAAAATAAATAAATAAATAAATAAATAAATAAATAAATAAATAAAAGACATTTGCCTTAAAAAAATCATTGCTAAATCACTAATGAAAATAATATTCAACAGAAAAAAAAAACATTTTAAAGTTAATACATGTATATTATGGGAAATCAGAAAACACAGGCACAGGAAAATTAAAATGATTAATGATCTTATCAAAGAACAAACATTTAGATTATTTGCACAGAAATATAAAGACAAGAAAGATCAGTAATAGAGTTTTAAAAAGATGTGGTTAGAATTTTATCTCAATTCTGTAGATGTTGCTACTTGTATAATCAAAGAATTAGAAAAAAAAATCTTACTGATTAAAATAATACATGGCTTTTCATAGTAGGAAATAAAATAATACCAAAAAGAGGTTAAAGAAAAACACACTAATGATTTCAAGAAGCTAGCAGCATTTAGAACTGAAAAGACTCTGGTGCCAGATGTGCGGCTCAGTAACAGAGTACAGGTTCCGAACATGTGACGCCCTGGGTTCCAATCCCCAGCACCAAAACAGAAAGTGGGGGGGGGGGGGGGGGCGAGCCGGGGAGGGAGGAAGGGAAAGGACACAAAGGAAGAAAGGAAGAACCCTTTCAAGAGGTCTACAGATCACTGGGAGAAACTATAAGAGAACACAACGTAAACGTATCTCAAGTTGCTCTTTTCCTTTCTTCTTAATTCCTTCTGAAAAGAACATTATTTCTCATATTAATTTGGCATGAAGTCTCACGATTCATGATCACCTAAACAGGAGTTCTAAATTCTAAGGACAAACAGGGTGTGGAAGGTGTCACTGCTGCTGTCTATATATGTCCTGCTGAAGCTTTAAAGGTGACCACAATGATTCTACAGCTGACTCATTTCTACCAGCCCCCACCGTACCTTGCTGGTGCAGTTATCCTGCAGATGAAAGCGTTTAAAAGAAAGAAGAACACAGTGTAAGCAAGCAAAGAGGAAAAAGAAACTCCTGAATTTTAAGTAATACATTAAATATGACTGTTGAGAGACAAGCAATGAAGCATTTAGCTTTTTTTTTTAGGGATTCTAAATAAAGTACTAAGTCAAATTAGAGAATGTAATGATTACTACATCTTAAGTTTCTTTCTTTCCCCCCACCCAGGGTTATCGCTGGGGCTCGATGCATGGACCACGAATCCTCTGCTCCTGGAGGCTACTTTTCCCATTTTGTTGCCCTTGTTGTAGTTGTTACTGTTGTTGGATAGGACAGAGAAATGGAGAGAGGAAGGGAGGACAGAGAGGGGGAGAGAAAGAGAGACACTTACAGACCTGCTTCACCGCCCGTGAAGCGACTCCCCTGCAGTTAGGAAGCCAGGAGCTTGAAACAGGATCCTTTCGCCAGTCCTTGCGCTTGTGCCATGTGCGCATAACCCATTGCACTACCGCCCAACCCCCATCTTAAGTTTCTAACCTACATATTGAAGCCTCTTACATGAAAATTATTTCTGTTTTAGGGATCAAGTATTATAGAATAGGAAAAAAGAAAAATCTAATTAAAATATTGACCCTCAAATTAAAACCATTTATTAAAGCCAAAACACTCAAAATACTTCCAGTGATACTGCACTAAACTTAAAGAAAACTATACAGGACAGGAAAATGCTACAAACACACTTGGTTCTTAAGACAGAAAAGAGGGGCCAGGTGGTGGTGCACCTTCTTGAGCGCACATGTTATAGTGAGCAAGGACCCAGGCTCAAGCCCTCTGATCCCCACCTGCAGGGGGCAAGCTGCACAAGTGGTAAAGCAGTGCTGCAGAGTCTCTCTGTCTCCTCTCTCTATCTCTCCCTTCCTCTCAATTTCTGGCTGTCTCTATCAAATAAATAAGATTGAAAAAAATTTTTTTAAAAAGACAGAAAAGGAACCACTGGCTTTGTAAAGATTCAGTTTTAGCCCTAGTCTTTAAAGATTTATATTTACTTTCATCTTCTTTAATCTCTTTTCATGTCAGTACAACGTCAAAGTATGTTATGCCTAGTATCAGGAGAAAGACAAGACCGCATAAAACGACAGCCTTCATCAATAATTGTAATAGCAAGTCCATTTGATGAACAGACAAACTTTCCTTAACAGTGTAGCATGTCACACTTACCACTTCTGCTAAGGCTGAAATCACTTTGCCCAAAGTTGTAAGAGACTTATTAATATTTGCTCCTTCCTGAAACCAAAATCAAACATGGGAGAATTATAGTACAGTTCTTCTTCTACTGTTACATCATATAACACAAAATACAATTAGCCACAAGTTACACTTGCTGGTATTTATTCCGAGTCCTAAAAGCCTCCTGTAATCTCCAACTTTTTCTGCTCTCTACTTGATGACATGCTGGGTCCACATGCCTAACTCTTAGTCCTAAAGAATCTTCAGGATGTTTATGTTGAAGAAACTTACAAGATGCAGCCTACTTCCAACACCTGGCCAACATAAGATCTCTGTTGACTATTATTTATCCCTTCACTGTGGATATAGATCAGGAATCAGCACAATGTCTCTGTAAAGGTTTGAGAGTCATACGGTTTCTTCAGCAACTACTCAGCCCAACACTGATGAGTAAAAGCAGGTGTGTGTTGGCCAGGTGGTGGCCGGATTTGACTTACTGCTCACTTATGTTATACAACATTCAATGATTAGCTCATTAGTTCGGCGCAAAGAAAATACCTTCAATCTTGTCCCCTTGGCACCAGTTGAATCAGCACGCTCACTTCCTGCTAGATCCACCAAGCTTATTTTACTGACCTGGTAAATAACAAGTAAACAACATTAAGTTTTGGTATGCTTTAAAAACCCCTTCTGTTTCATTTGGTTTAATCCCCCCTGCATTCTATTTACATAACACTGTATTCTATTTACATAACCGCTGTTAACAAGCACCACCTTCCCTCCCAGGCATTGGTGGTTCAGTAGTAGAATTCTCACCTGCTCCGCCCCCTCTCCTTGTCATACCCTGATTTTCACCAGTCACTTTTCTCTCCACCCTCTCTGCGTCTCATCTTGTTCCCACCCTACTGGGCTAGTATATTTATTAGGACAAGATTGTTTGTAGTTTTTAGTTCAGTTTAGCTTAGCTTGGTATAGATTGCGCTGTGTCCTGCATGAATAAAGAGATACTGCGTACAACCCAGCAATGAGTCACTGGTCGTCTGTCTCCTCTCGTGAAGCCAGCCCGGCGAAAACAACAATTAAGAATATAGAAACTGGTTAAGACAGAATCAGAAAATATTTAAAGACAAAAACTTAAAAGACTAAGACACTGAGAATAAAAGTACTCAAGATTTACATACAGCATATACTATGGTTAATTCAAAGAACACGCACAAAAGTTCATAGCAATATTTGTGGCTCAAGTAATTTCAGAATAGTATTTTATAAGACAGACATAGGACGCAATAGTATACCATAAAATTATTTATAGTGTTTAAGATAATCTATAAAATAGTAAATTAATCCATTTAATGGTGTAATAAAAATAAAGCTTCCCGGAGGCTGGGCAGTGGAGCACCGGGTCAAGCGCACATAGTATGAAACGCAAGGACCCTGTAAGGATCCTAGTTTGAGCCCCCGGTTTCCCACTTGCAGGGGGCGGTGGGGGGCCACTTTGCAAGCAGTGAAGCAGGTCTGCAGGTATCTATCTTTCTCCCTCTCTCTCTCCCACTCTCCTCTCCATTTCTATCCTATCAAAAAAAAAAAAAAAAAACTGAATTCAACTTCCGGAGGCGGAGCTACGAGCAGCAGATCGCTTTCTCTCCTCTCCTCTCCTCCCCTCCCCTCCCCTCCCCTCCCCTCCCCTCCCCTCCCCTCCCCTCCCCTCCCCTCCCCTCCCCTCCCCTCCCCTCCCCTCTCCTCTCCTCTCCTCTCCTCTCCTCTCCCGGATCAACTAGGAATACCAAAGTAGACCACCCGGGACCGAAACAAGACAGGACTAGAATGACCACAGGAACTCAGTAAATCACCCATGAGTATAAACACGTGTGGCTGGTGACAGTGAGGAGAGAGGAGCCTAAGGAGAGATTAAGTGACTGCTAACAGTTCAGCAGTTTATCAGTTGAGACACCACCTCCAGTCTGCTCCACCAACAAGGGGACAGCTGAGGGGAGGAGAGGACTCCCCAGAGACTTAACAAGTACAACTCTGAGTCTCCATTGCTACTACCCTCAGAATCTGGAGCAGCAACAGGGAGGGACACCAGGGGACAGAGATCTAACCAGGAAACTCAGGAGAAGACCTATACCTATTTATACAAATAAACAGCCTGATTGCACATCTCAAAGACCTAGAAGAAGAACAACAAAGGAACCCTAAAGCAACGAGAAGGTCAGAAATCACTAAAGTTAGGGCAGAAATAAGTAACACTGAGAATAGGAAAACCATACAAAAGATCAACGAAAGTAAATGTTGGTTCTTCAAAAGAGTAAACAAAATCGACAAACCTTTAGCCAGACTCACAAAACAATAAAGGGAGAAGACCCAAATAAATCGGGTAGTAAATGAAAGAGGAGATATCACAACAGACACTGCAGAAATTCAACATATCATGCGAGGCTTCTATGAACAACTATATGCCACCAAGCTAGAGAACCTGGAAGAAATGGACGATTTCCTAGATACCTACCAACTTCCAAAACTAAGTCAAGAGGAAGTGGATAACATGAACAGGCCCATCACAGCTAATGAAATTGAAAGAGTTATCAAAAATCTCCCCAAAAATAAAAGTCCTGGACCAGATGGTTTCACAAATGAATTCTACAAAACCTTCAAAGAAGAACTAATACCTCTACTTTTAAAAGTCTTCCAGAAGATTGAAGACACTGGAATACTCCCTGCCAGCTTCTATGAAGCCAACATCACCCTGATACTAAAAGCAGACAGGGACACAACCAAAAAAGAAAACTACAGACCAATATCTCTGATGAACATAGATGCGAAAATATTAAACAAAATTCTAGCCAACCGGATACAGCAGTATATCAAAAAGATTGTTCATCATGACCAAGTGAGGTTTATCCCAGGCATGCAAGGTTGGTTTAATATACGTAAATCAATCAATGTGATCCACCACATCAACAAAAGGAGGACCAAAAACCACATGGTCATATCAATAGATGCAGAGAAAGCTTTTGACAAAATACAACATCCCTTTATGATCAAAACACTACAAAAAATGGGAATAGATGGAAAATTCCTGAAGATAGTGGAGTCTATATATAGCAAACCTACAGCCAACATCATACTCAAAGGTGAAAAACTGGAAGCATTTCCCCTCAGATCAGGTACTAGACAGGGCTGCCCACTATCACCATTACTATTCAACATAGTGTTGGAAGTTCTTGCCATAGCAATCAGGCAGGAGCAAGGAATTAAAGGCATACAGATTGGCAGAGAAGAAGTCAAACTCTCCTTATTAGCAGATGACATGATAGTACACATAGAAAAACCTAAAGAATCCAGCAAGAAGCTTTTGGAAATCATCAGGCAATATAGTAATGTGTCAGGCTATAAAATTAACATTCAAAAGTCAGTGGCATTCCTCTATGCAAACACTAAGTTAGAAGAAATTGAAATCCAGAAATCAATTCCTTTTACTATAGCAACAAAAACAATAAAATATCTAGGAGTAAATCTAACCAAGGAAGTGAAAGGCTTGTATACTGAAAATTATGAGTCACTACTCAAAGAAATTGAAAAAGACACAAAGAAGTGGAAAGATATTCCATGTTCATGGCTTGGAAGAATTAACATCATCAAAATGAATATATTACCCAGAGCCATCTACAAATTTAATGCTATCCCCATCAAGATCCCAAGCACAATGTTTAGGAGAATAGAAAAAATGCTACAAATGTTTATCTGGAACCAGAAAAGACCTAGAATTGCCAAAACAATCTTGAGAAAAAAGAACAGAACCGGAGGCATCACACTCCCAGATCTCAAACTGTATTATAGGGCCATTGTCATCAAAACTGCTTGGTACTGGAACATGAATAGACACACTGACCAGTGGAATAGAATTGAGAGCCCAGAAATGAGGCCCCACACCTATGGACATCTAATCTTTGGCAAAGGTGCCCAGAATATTCAATGGGGAAAGCAGAGTCTCTTCAACAAATGGTGTTGGAAACAATGGGTTGAAACATGCAGAAGAATGAAACTGAATCACTGTATTTCACCAAATACAAAAGTAAATTCCAAGTGGATCAAGGACTTGGATATTAGACCACAAACGATCAAATACTTAGAGGAAAATATTGGCAGAACTCTTTTCCACATAAATTTTAAAGACATCTTCAATGAAATGAAACCAATTACAAAAAAGACTAATGCAAGTATAAACCTATGGGACTACATCAAATTAAAAAGCTTCTTCACAGCTAAAGAAACCACTACCCAAACCAAGAGACCCCTCACAGAATGGGAGAAGATCTTTACATGCCATACATCAGATAAGAGTTTAATAACCAACATATATAAAGAGCTTGCCAGACTCAACAAGACAACAAAGAACCCCATCCAAAAATGGGGAGAGGACTTGGACAGAATATTCACCACAGAAGAGATCCAAAAGACCGAGAAACACATGAAAAGAATGCTCCAAGTCTCTGATTGTCAGAGAAATGCAAATCAAGACAACAATGAGATATCACTTCACTCCTGTGAGAATGTCATACATCAGAAAAGGTAACAACAGCAAATGCTGGAGAGGCTGTGGGGTCAAAGGAACCCTCCTGCACTGTTGGTGGGAATGTCAATTGGTCCAACCTCTGTGAAGAACAGTCTGGAGAACTCTCAGAAGGCTAGAAATGGACCTACCCTATGACCCTGCAATTCCTCTCCTGGGGATAGATCCTAAGGAACCCAACACACCCATCCAAAAAGATCTGTGTACACATATGTTTTTGGCAGCACAATTTGTAATAGCCAAAACCTGGAAACAACCCAGATGTTCAACAACAGATGAGTTGCTAAGCAAGTTGTGGTATATATACACAATGGAATACTACTCAGCTGTAAAAAATGGTGACTTCACCGTTTTCAGCCGATCTTGGATGGACCTTGAAAAAATCATGTTGAGTGAAATAAGTCAGAAACAGAAGGATGAATATGGGATGATCTCACTCTCAGGCAGAAGTTGAAAAACAAGATCAGAAACGAAAACACAAGTAGAACCTGAAATGGAATTGGCGTATTGCACCAAAGTAAAAGACTCTGGGGTGGGTGGGTGGGAAAAATACAGGTCCATGAAGGATGATAAATGACATAGTGGGGGTTGTATTGTTAAATGGGAAACTAGGGAATGTTATGCATGTACAAACTATTGTATTTACTGTTGAATGTAAAACATTAATTCCCCAATAAAGAAATAAATTTAAATAAATAAATAAATAATTGAAAAAATGCTAAGCAGCAGATTTATAGTGCAGGTACCAAGCCCCAGCAATACCCCTGGAGGCAAAATAAATAAATAAAGCAAGCTTCCAACAACTCGAGCTCTCATACACTGCTGGCAGCAACATAAAATCACACAGTTACTTTGGAAAGCAGGCATATTCTACAGAAACTAAACATACATTTCCTATAAAACTCAACAGTCCTACACTTAGGTATTTATCAAGAGAAATAGAAACCAAAGATTTGTACACAATGCTGATAGCAGCTATATATGCAATGATCATCTGGAAACAATTTAAATTCCCATCAACAGATGAATTAACAAAAATACCTGTGATATATCTATACAATGGGATACTAATCAACAATAACTTCCAAAATCATTTTGGAAGCAGAAGACCAGAAAAAATTGTACATATTGTATGATTTCACTAATCTAAAATAATGAAAAACAGGTGAGGGTAGATAGCATAATGGTTACACAAAGAGACTCTCATGCCCGAGGCTCCGAAGCCCCAGGTTCAATCCCCCACACCACCATAAACCAGAGATGAGCAGTGTTGTGGTTAAAAAGTTAATAAAATAAAATAAAATAAAATAAAGCCATGAAAAACTATTATGTTGTGGAAAAAAAATTTAAAAAACCCAAACAGCTGAAGGTGGGGTGTAAGAAAGGATCCAATAAATTTACAAAGGAGTCTGAGGGGAGCCTGAGGGGGGTGGGGAAATAGCTTTGCCATGTGTGTGGGTAAAAAATGCTTTCACATTAAGATTTTCCCTGGTCCCATTCTGACAAGTAGAGATTAATTATTAATAATGAATCTCTGGCTAAGCAGCATGTCATGTAACCACCCATTTACATGCACGTGCACACACAGAGACACTTTATTTTATTGTTACTAGGACTTTACTGGTCCAAGCAAACTTTTTCAGAGAGACCGAGGGAGAGCAAGAAGGGAACCACAACGCTGAAACTTCCCCTACTGTGGTGGCACTGACACTTGACAAAGCAGACACCCTCCCAAGTGAGTTATTTGGCCAGCCTGCAAATATAAAGATATACTTAGACACTGCCATCACCAGGATCTTGCTGCTCTGGGTTGACTTTCTCAGACAGTAAGAGTTAGGAGGGCATCAGGCTCTCACACCTGGGTGTCAAGCGTGTCAGAGCAAATGTACTCTCCAGGTGAGCTGGTTTGCCAAGCCCTAAGAGTGTATGTTTTTAAATATCTCCACTAAAAGAGGCAAGTCACCAAGAAGGTAATTTAGTTTACAGTGTTGTCAATTTCATAAAGTATTGGGTTTATAAGAGATAGGATCTTTTATAACTGTAAGAATAATAAATTTACCTTCAGCGGGAGGCGGCCCCTGTAAAGAGTACATGCCTTTCCTGAGTGAGGCCGGGCTCACTACCTGCCCCTCAGGACAGCACCAAGAACAGAGACCACTGCGACTTCCTGCTGGGAGGGCTCTTTGTGCTCTCCCCCTTTCATTCAAAGGTGGGGCTGGGAGAGGTATGCTCAAGGTCCTAGGTTTGACTCCTGGCAGCACATGAAATCCAATGGCATCCTACCTAGGATTGTGTGCTGAATGGAGTCTAACTATTCTGTGCCAAGCACTACCATAAGCACTTAATCTGTATTAACATATAACCCCTTTAAGCTTATGAAGTGTCACGGATGTGGAAATTGAAGTATAGAGAACTAGAGGAATCGTGCAAAGTAAGTAAATGGCAGAGCCAGGCTCTAAAGCAAGCAGCTTAATTCTAAAGTCCACTATATTTAAACACGGCTGAGATGAGGCAGTAACAAGACATTTGAAGAACATCAGAACTGCTGTGAAGCTAGTTCTTTAAAAAAAAAAAAGGGGGGAGTCGGGCTGTAGCGCAGCAGGTTAAGCGCAGGTGGCGCAAAGCACAAGGACCGGTGTAAGGATCCCGGTTCGAGCCCCCGGCTCCCCACCTGCAGGGGAGTCGCTTCACAGGCGGTGAAGCAGGTCTGCAGGTGTCTGTCTTTCTCTCCCCCTCTCTGTCTTCCCCTCCTCTCTCCATTTCTCTCTGTCCTATCCAACAACAACAATAATAACTACAACAATAAAACAACAAGAGCAACAAAAGGGAATAAATAAATAAAATATTTTTTTAAAAAATCTAGAACCAGAGGGAGAGAGTAGATGCACAAGTCAAACAAACAAAAACTCTCAAAACAACAAAAAAGTAAAAAACTCATGTTATTGGCTTAGTAGCTTGTTTAGACACCTGACCCTACAGTAACATTATCAGTAATAAAAAAAAAATGATACACATATCAAGACAGCTAATAAATTAACAGGCTAGAGTATAGAAGGACAGGAAAGATTTTCTCCCCAGAGAACAGCTTAACTTACAGCAGAGTAGTTCTTGAGATCCAAAGTTTTGTATTGCTTTTTCCTAACCCAATTTTCTACCCTGCTATTTTACTTAAGCATCCATGTTTAAAATGGGTTAAAGAGGAGTAAAAAAAAAAAAAAAAAATCAGAAGTTATAAATTACCATCTACATAGGAAAAGGATATTTTCCCCCCTTCCACAAAAGGCAGGGGTCCCAAGGAAATATCTGAAAATCCTTATGTATGTAGTCCCAGAGCAGGAGCAGAAGCAGAAGCTCTCCTACCTTCTCAGTGGAAAGGTTGGTCTCGTTATCTTGTTTCTTCTGGGTGAAAACAATGGTAAACACAGCATGGGAACGGCTACTTGTTTCATTCATGTTGGTAGCTGCCACTGTCCTAAATTAACATGAACAGTGGTAACATGACAATGATTTCCTTATGGTGACAATTAAAAGGAACAGAACCACAGGCTCAACATTATAGGCATATCAGTCAAAAGCAAGTACTTTAAACTTAGTCAAAAATTGAAAGAATGTCACAAAATTGCAATCAGTAGACCTCATTGAGAACCTATTGAACAGGGGTCAGGTAGTGCTGCATCAGGTTAAGTGCTCAAAGTATGAGAACCTCTCAAGTTACCCCCACAAGAATAATTTCTTAATATTTACTATTTTACATTATTTGATAGGTCAGAGAGAAGTTCAGAGGGAAGAGAGTGAGGGAGAAAGAGAGACACCTGCAGCACCGCTTCACTGCTCATGAAGCTTCACTCCCACAGGTGGGGACCGAGCACGTGAAGGCCTGCCATGCGTACAGTGACATGTGCACTCACCCAGGTGTGCCACTGCTCAGTCCCCAGAGTAATCTTTCCCATCCCTGCCGTCCCTTCAGAAACCATGACAATTAGTCTTTACTTTTGTTGGGTGCTCATTTATTACAAAATTAACTACTGCCCTAGGATCACAATGACCAACATTTATCAACATTTGAACGAAGGAGGAGGGAGACAGCATAACGGTTAAGCAAAGAGACTCTCATGCCAGAGGCTCCTAAGTCCCAGGTGCAATCCCCACACCACCTTATAAGCCAGAGCTCAGCAGTGCTCTGGAAAAAAAAATAATAAAGACTTGATCAAAACCAGAGTTCTAGGTATGTCAGCAGCATTGTTTTGATAAAAACATGTACTGACAATATTTATGTACTTTCCCCATATTTGGGAGCTACTCACGCTAAGACAGTTTTCTAGTCCTTCTTTTCAACTCTGACACCATCTCCCCAGACAATAAACTGGGTCCACCTGCATGGTAGCTGTCAGGCTCAGGCAAAAACTAGTAAAGTCATGGGCCCCTTAGAATATACCTAAAATAGAACTACTAGCTTTTTTCAAAATGGAGACTCCAAATCTTCATCTGTAATATTCTTGCCTTTAGGGCAAGATTAGTCAACATTAGTTCTGCTTTCTATCTTAACTTTTTTTCAACCACCAGGTTCCAGATGCTACCATGATGCCAACCATACTTCCCTGGGCAGACGACCCCACCAATGTGTCCTGGAGTCCCGCCTCCCCGGATCCCTGCACTACTAGGGAAAGAGAAAGACAGGCTAGGGGTGTGGGTTGACCTGTCAATGCCCACATCCAGTGGAGAAACAATGACAGAAGCCAGACCTCCCACCTTCTGCATCCCATAATGACCCTGGGTCCATACTCCTAGAGGGATAAAGAATAAGAAAGCTATCAGGGGAGGGGATGGGATACAGAGTTCTGCTGGTGGGAACTGTGTGGAATTGTACCCCTCTTATCCTATAGTTTTGTCAATATTTCCATTTTATAAATAAAAATTAAAAAAAAAAGAACTTTGGTGGTGGGTGTGGTGAGATGTATACATAAATATATGGATATGAATTCACATTCCTGAAATTTTATATTTTTGTAAACCTATGTTAAGTCGCTAATAATTATAAAACATAATAAACCAAACTGTTCAGAGAGAAAGAAACGTACTAAAACTTTTACATTTCCAGCACAGCAAAGAATCAGAGCACACCACAATTAAAACAACGTTCACAGCTATAAGTGTGATGATGTCAGGAACACGGGGCCTTACAATGAAGCAAAAACTCAGTTACCAGTCTATTTCCCAGCATACCTGGCTTTGTTCCCAGCATCCATGAGATCGGCAATGTCTGTGTAAGAAGTGACTGCCAACTTTGACAGATCCTCCACATATGGGCCAAGAAGGGGATGTTCACGTACACGCAAATTGCCCTTGTTTTTGGGGTTCAGCAAATCTCGTACTCTTTCACAGTAAATTTCCATGTAACTCACCTAGAAACAAATTACCAAAGTAGATTAGAAAAATTGAGAAAAACCCATAAAAGTCTATGGCAATTTTTTATAAAGCTTTAAAAATTCTACAGTTAGAGTTCAGTAACCTTTACAAGGAGAAGTGCAATCTTCTAGTCCCTTTTCATCCCATTCACAGCAGATCCACACACCCCTGGTGCCTAAGTTAGCAGTCTGCAAACTTTCTCACAAGTGAGAAGGAGGTAAACAGACTGTATTGGCACACAGTGCCTGCTAACTATGACAGAAGGAAAGAAGGGAGGGAGGGAGGGAGGGAGGGAGGGAGGGAGATAGGAAGGAAGGAAGAGAGGGAGGGAGGGAGGGAGGAAGGAAGGAAGGAAGGAAGGAAGGAAGGAAGGAAAGAAGGGAAGGGAGGGAGATAGGAAGGAAGGAAGGAAAGAAGGAAGGATGGAGGGAAGGGAGGAAAGGTGGGAGGGAAGAGAGGGAGGGTAGTAGAGAAAGGTTGCTGGGATCAGTGAAAGCATTGTGCAGGCACTGAGCCCCAGCAATAAACCTGGTAGCAAAAAACAGAACAAAACGAAAACGGTGGGTAAGGGCACATAGATCCTTTGGCAATTCAAATGTATTATTTGACATCCAAAAGAAATAACTGAAAATAAACCCAGAGACTTAGGAACAGGACTTAACTGCACTGTTATACATTATGACTCAAATATCGCCTGAATGTACTAAGACAAAACTAGGGAAGTGGATAGGGACTAGTAGTACCGTTACAATGTGAATTCATTTAAGTTAGTTTGCCTTTGGACTCAGACTACAAAACTGAGGTCACCGGACAGAATGGGGGCTGGCAGGTAAGAAGTGGACTGGAGAGGATCCAGAGGACCTTGGTGATGGCAGATTAATACTTTGGTGCTGGGTGTGGTGTAGTAACATATTCTGAAGGGGTGTGAAACTGTCCTTAGCCTTATAAACCAAGGTTACCTCAAAAACAAGAAGGGCTTGTAGGAATGGTTTTAACACATGGTCACACTTACCTCTACAGAGTAAGACATTTCTTCATTACAGTTGTCATTGATTTTCTCAAACAGTTCTTCACACAGCTAGAGACAGAGAATGAGAGAGGAGGTAACAGCATAAGTAAGAGAAGGACCAACTTAGCTAGGGGTGCTAAACATACTAGCAATATCTCCTTTTCCTTCCAAAAATATTAATGTTGTCAGCACCAAAGGCTAATGTTTTAAGTGAATAAAAGCTCTGAATACATTCTTGTCGTCTAATCTTTATTCTTCTTCAACATAAGTGTCTCAATGACATTTCCTTAAGAAAAAGCCCGTGAGGCCAGGTGGCAGTGCGCCTGAGAAGCACACTTATTATCTTGCACAGAGACCTGGATTTGAGCCCGTGAGGCCAGGTGGCAGTGCGCCTGAGAAGCACACTTATTATCTTGCACAGAGACCTGGATTTGAGCCCGTGAGGCCAGGTGGCAGTGCACCTGAGAAGCACACTTATTATCTTGTACAGAGACCTGGATTTGAGCCCGTGAGGCCAGGTGGCAGTGCACCTGAGAAGCACACTTATTATCTTGTACAGAGACCTGGATTTGAGCCCGTGAGGCCAGGTGGCAGTGCACCTGAGAAGCACACTTATTATCTTGCACAGAGACCTGGATTTGAGCCCGTGAGGCCAGGTGGCAGTGCGCCTGAGAAGCACACTTATCTTGCACAAAGACCTGGATTTGAGCCCGTGAGGCCAGGTGGCAGTGCACCTGAGAAGCACACTTATTATCTTGCACAAAGACCTGGATTTGAGCCCGTGAGGCCAGGTGGCAGTGCACCTGAGAAGCACACTTATTATCTTGCACAAAGACCTGGATTTGAGCCCGTGAGGCCAGGTGGCAGTGCACCTGAGAAGCACACTTATTATCTTGCACAGAGACCTGGATTTGAGGCCCTGCTCCCCAACTGCAGTGGAGGCTTCCCTTGTAGTATAGCAAGTCTGCAGGTACCCTCCTTTCTCTCTCTCTCTCCCCCCTCTCAATTTCTCTCTGTGCTACTAAGTATAAGAGAAAGGGGGGGGGGGGACGGGAAATGGCCACCGGAAGCAGTAGATTCGTAATGTTGGCACTGAGCCCCAGCAGCAACCCTGGTGGCAATGGGAAAAAAAAAGCCAGCCCCATTTAGGGGAAGAGGAGGAGTACGCCTCTCATAGTGCTAGACCACTGGCACATTCGATCTATATGGCTTCAACTCTTCCTCATGGACTAAAGTGAAGGACTCTATTAGCAGGAGTATTCCTGGAGCAGCAAAGCTGCTATTAAGTATATGCTCATCAAATCATGATATAGTCACCTGTTAGGTTCATGTCATACATTTATGTGTGCATATACATATATAGAGAGAATGTATATTATGAGAGCATAGATCAAGAATCATTTTTGTCTATAAAATCTATTCCTTTTTAATAGGAATAGCACTAGAACTTCAGTATTCAATCTGATGAGGAGAATATACGTATAAGGTATGAAGTGCTATCCCTAAAATTTATCTAATATTATAAACCAATGATAAATCAATAATTTTTTTAAATTTACCCATCCACTTCTGTCTTAAGAACTCGACCTTTTTGAAATACAGTCTACTAGAGAGTGATATTCCTAGTAGAAAGCATTAGTTATGCTAAGTCAGGAAAATTACATTTCCTTATTCCTTGAATTTAAAATATTTTATACTTTAACAAGAATAATTAATAACTACTAATAACCAACTGGGCTTTCATCTGCTATCTTTACTGTCAAACATAAATTTGAAAATAAAGTATGTGTTCAGGATTCTCTAGAAGACTAACCATAATTATAAATTTAAAAATAAATATTTGCTATTTTCCAGAAATCTAAACAGAATTTAAAATTGAATATAAATGGTAATTTCCAGATAATAATCATCTTTTTATTTATTTATTTTTTGCATTAGAAGAAAATCATTCAGAATTCTACCCAGAAAGGTTACATTGCAATCATACAAAAATTCTAGTAATAATGAAAATGCTAGGAGTAACCAAGGGTGGTAAAGAGATAAAGAAATGTAACGAAAGTCTAACTCGCTACCACTGCTTGCCAAAGAATTACCATGGCAAAGCCAAGACTGCAGAACATCTGAGCCTCGGTCTGGACTCTGGCTCGGCTGCTCACTTGGGTGAGACACACAAATTCTCTGTTCCTTAGTCTCCTCATCTGAAAACCGAAAGCAGCAACAGCACCTAACCTCTTAGGCTCATAAAAAGCCCCTGGACCTTTTCTTGGAATACGGTGACTGCTATATAATGGTTTCTCTAATTAACATTGTAATCACTGCTACTGCTACTACACATAAAAAGAGATTCCAAAGGTATGTGTTACTACACACTTCACAGGAAAAAAAAACTGTTATGTTTAACTTTTTTCTGAAAATTACCTACTTTTAAAAAATAATTAGGCAGGGGCCAGGTGGTGATGTACCTGGTTGAGTACACAAGGACCCAGGTTAAAGCCCCTGGTCTCCCCGTCTGTTGAGAGGAAGCATTTGAGAAATGCGGCAGGTGTCTGTCTCTCTTCTCTCTCCTTTATATCTTTCCCTCCCCTCTTGATTTGTCTCTATCCAATCAATCAACAAATAGATACTGTTTACTATAATTAAGCACTTAAAGTAAATGTCTAAATTAAAAAAATGTACTCCAACAATACCTAGAAAAGTAGCCATTGCTCCTTTATATAGATGGCCATACAAGTCTAGTAAAAAGAACACGTTAACTCCAAGAGGGGCAGGTGATAGCGTACCTGGTAGAGTACACGCTACCACTCAGTCCCCACCTGGAGGGAAGCTTCATAAGCAGTGATGTATGGCTGCAGGTGTCTTTCTCCCTCTCTAGCCCCCTCCCTTAATTTCTCTGTTTCTAGCCAATCAATAAATAAATATTAAGTAAATATGTAAAATCAACTCCAACTATCACTAAGAAAAGGCAAGCCCATCCTTGTTACAAAGGAGTTCCTACTAAGTAACTGTCAGTACTCATCTCCAAATAATGCAAAATCTAAATACAATTCTTAAAAGAAATTTCAAGCTGTTTAAACGTAAAGTAATAGTACTACACCAATAAGATAAAAGCATTTCTAAAAGGGCAATCAAAAAGTAGAAGTGATTCCATCTTAGATGGAAGAAAATCAGACCACAACATTCACTAGGAATCCCTAGAGTTCAGAACAGAAAATGACAGACACAATCATTTCTTAAAGTAGCTGACACTGTTTAAGACAAAATAAAGACAAAATGAGAGGGCTGGGTAGTCGTGCAACGGGTGAAGTGCACATGGCACTAAGCTCAAGGACCAGCTCAAGAATCCCAGTTCGAGACCTCAGCTCCCTAACTGTGGGGGAGTGGGGGGGTGTCACTTCACAAGTGAAGCAGGTCTGCAGGTGTCTATCTTTCTCTCTCTGTCTTCCACTCCTCTCGATTTTTCTGTCCTATCCAACAATGACAGCAACAACAATAATAACAACCACCATCAAAAACAACAAGGGCAACAAAAGGGATAAAATAGCCTCTAAGAGCAGTGGATTTGTAGTATAGGCACCGAGCCCCAGCAATAACCCTGGAGGGAAAAAAATAAGACAAAAATGACACTGGACAAATAGCAAGACCTTTACAGAACAACTTTCCCAACATGTGACAATGGACATGAATATATGTCAATATTTTCCAAGGGACAATTAGCTCCTCTAAGGGAAAGGAACAGGCTGGGCTATGCTGGTACCTGCTATATGACAGCTCCTGAATAAACACTGGCTACGTACAAACAACTGCTAGAGACTAGAGATTACAAGTAATGATTGCTGCTCAGCTCTTACCTGTGGAATGATGCCAGCCTGGCCTTCGTCTTGTTTCCCCATCATTGTATAAGATTTCCCAGCACCGGTCTGCCCATAGGCAAAAATGCAGACGTTATAGCCCTCGAAGGCATGCAAGAGCATTTCCTTCCCAATGTCATTGTACACACGGCTTTGAGATGCAAAACAGGGGTCTTCTGGCTGTGAAGAACAAAGAGGAATAAGTGGGATTTGACTAGTATTCTTTCCTATGCTGTGTAGTTGCTTCTATAATTATATTTTGGTGTCAGAAAGGTTTTCAAGACTCCTCTAGACTTTACTGATGTCATTACACACAGTACTGCTAGTAGCAGTACTACCAATACTATTTCTACTTCTGTTAGAGTCAACCAGGTCAGCAATATATAAAATCATGTACTTGGAGTTTTCTAGCATAACTACCTCTCATTTTTCATAACCTTAAAAAAAAGTATCTCTTTCACTCACTGGGCATTTCAAGGCGAAAAAATAGTGGGAAATGGAACTAATAGAGCAAAGATCAAGTATAAAAATGTTTGACTGAACTAAATACAGATAATGACTATTTCTCCAGCATTCAGGGGAGAATACTTCCACTCCTTTCAAATGCCCTCCCCTCAGCAGTTATGACTCTCCAACAGTATAAAGCATATCTACTCCAATGCAAAACAGGAAAGAGAGAACCAAAAAATGCATTTTAAAAGAGAGCCATAGAAAGAAACACTAATGGGAAGCGGGCTGTAGCACAGCGGGTTAAGCGCAGGTGGCGCAAAGCACAAAGAACAGCATAAGGATCCCGGTTCGAACCCCGGCTCCCCACCTGCAGGGGAGTCGCTTCACAGGCAGTGAAGCAGGTCTGCAGGTGTCTATCTTTCTCTCCTCCTCTCTGTCTTCCCCTCCTCTCTCCATTTCTCTCTGTCCTATCCAACAACGACGACAACAACAATAATAACTACAACAATAAAACA
Organism: Erinaceus europaeus; assembly: GCF_950295315.1. Taxonomy (NCBI): domain Eukaryota; kingdom Metazoa; phylum Chordata; class Mammalia; order Eulipotyphla; family Erinaceidae; genus Erinaceus; species Erinaceus europaeus. The sequence continues at coordinate 99,329,792 of NC_080174.1, forward strand.
ACAACGGCAACAAAAGGGAATAAATAAATAAAATAAATATAAAAAAAAGAAAGAAAGAAACACTAATTTCGGAACAAGCCCTACCATCCAGCAGGATCTAAGGTCCTAATTGAGCAAGGTACTGAGGAGGACTTCACTCTTCCTTTTCCTTTTCCAAACTGGTAATCTAGTTTTCCCGTGGATCTGAGGACTTTCAAATCATTCAAAACCCACACTACTCTAAGCTGGACTGTGAGAACACTCACCGAGGTGTGAGACCAGTAGGAGTAGTCAAAGCTGAAGGATTTTGGAGCTTCCTTTGGGTTCTTTGGATTAACAATACCTAGGGAATGAAAATACTTTAATTTTGTATCATTTCAGTTACATTCTTTAGGTGGACATGTTATCTTTTATTCCATTCAAACACTGGAATGAATAAAATGGATACCACAATGTCTGTAAGTGCCAAAAAATACTCACCTCTTATTTTATTATCTACTGGGTAGAGACAGAAAGAAATCAAGGAGGTGGGGAGGCAGAGAGGGAGCGAGACAGAGAGACACCTACAGCCCTGCTTCACCAATCATGACACATTCTCCCCACGGGTGGGGACCAGGGGATAGAACCTGGATCCCTATACACTGTAACATGCGCTTAAACAGATGTGCCACCACCAGGCCCCCCAAATAGTCACATTTTAAAAAATATTTATTTATTCCCTTTTGTTGCCCTTGTTGTTTCATTGTTGTAGTTATGATGGTTGTTGTTATTGATGTCGTCATTGCTAGACAGGATAGAGAAATTGAGAGAGGAAGGGAAGACAGAGAGGGGAGAGAAAGACACCTGCAGATCTGCTTTACCACTTGTGAAGTCACTCCCCTGCAGGTGGGGAGCCAGAGGATCAAACCAGAATCCTTACGGTGGTCCTGTGCTTTGCACCACATGCGTTTAACCCACTGTGCTACCGCCCAACTCCCAATAGTCACATTTTTTAATGTGTGGTCTCTATAAAGAACTCAAAGAGATTCAGACCAACAACAGTCAGTAGGTGCCTGAGGATTCAGAAGAGAGCTTGGCACATAGTAGGCACTGAGTAAATAGTCTGTGACTAAACCCTAAGAAAGTTAACACCCAAAACATGGAAATGAGCCCTGGTATTATTTCAAGATGTTTCGTAGAAGGCCTAAAATAGCACATCAGGGGGAGTCGGGCAGTAGCACAGCAGATTAAGCACAGGTGGCGCAAAACGCAAGGACCGGCGTAAGGATCCCAGTTCGAGCCCCCGGCTCCCTGCCTGCAGGGGGGTCGATTCACAGATGGTGAAGCAGGTCTGCAGGTGTCTGTCTTTCTCTCCCCCTCTCTGTCTTCCCCTCCTCTCTCCATTTCTCTCTGTCCTATCCAACAATGATGACATTAAGAACAACAACAATAACTACAACAATAAAACAAGAGCAACAAAAGGGAATAAATATTAAAAAAAAAAAAGAAATTACTTTTTAACCTTATTATCTACTTCAGAAGAGCTTGTTAATGATCATTCATTGAAAAACCATCTTACTTCTGACATCATAACAGATAATAACTAACAGTTATAGAAGTGTGCGTGTGTATAGGAGAGTAGGTCTCTAAATCATACACGTAGTGTTATAAATAGCAAAAGTGCTTCCTGACTGAAAGCATGAAGTCCTGCTGTCCACAACCATGAGATTTCTCTAGTGTGATCACTTCACTGAAACCACACTTTGGGGACTGACTGAAGATGAAGCAGAGCCTCCCTTCTTCACACACAGGGCTTTCAGCGCCTATTTCAAAGGGAACAAGATCTTTATAGCATGTGGCAATGGAATCTCTTCAAAGACCAGATATACCAGCCAATCCACTTCTCTAATGCAGGGCCACATCCCAAGCTATTGGTGAGATCAGGATTAAAAAATAAATCTGTCCAGGGCAGCTGCTGCTCAGGACACAAATAGCAACAGTTGCTATGGTGCTTCTTTTCTCTCTCCCTGAACTCCATGGGCAGGCATGGCCACAAATTCTGACAGTAAGGCTCACTCTCCACATGATCATGTGACAAGGAGACGAGGTTCTAGAACACTGTCCCCCCACACAGAGATAATCAAAGCAAACAAGTCCGCCTCTCACTAAAGGGTGCTACAAACAAGATTGAAAACAGCCAACTTAGCTGTATGGCATGGTCTTTAAACCAAAGGGAGAAACATCGATGAATTCACAAAGTAAGCCAACGCCTGCTGGACCTTCGCCCCAGTGAAGCGGCTGTGTAGCTGTGCATGAGCCCTCAGGTAGGGGCACCAGGGGAGCCTCCTTTAGAGGTGGCATCACATCTCTGGAGCTCAGTCACATTCAGACGTCAGGATACTGAGCGTGTCTTGTGCTCTCACCACTGAGTCATGTGCCCATCGGAATGCAGGCTTCACCCAGGGTGAATCACTATTGTTCCTACAAGGAGTGGAACCCAGGCCTGGTTTTGAGGTCGGAGATAGCAGCACTGTTTGAAGTAGCTTTAACAGACTCAAACACACAATCAGACGATCTTTCCATACCTGTGCACCCAGACCGCATAGCATCCTGCCATCTATACTACTATGACCGTGTGTCCCAACTGGGCTCTGCACCCTCCTGGACACTGACCCTCTCTCTCTTTCTTCAATGAAGTGTGCATTTGTTCTTCCACTTCAATCCCACTGGCCTAAGCCTTTCCTGCTAGGGCCCTTGTCCTCACAGCTCTGGCAGGAACACTTCCCTACTAGGTGTCTGAATATGAACAAGCAACTGCCTACAGGTCTCTGCTCAGGCATCAGTCCATCCAGGTTCTGTTCAAGCATCGTCTCTCCTATCAAATTATTCTGCTCTTATCCTCCTTTCCAAGTCAGCACCCACTTCACTCCCCAGCCTCCCACCCTGTTTTCTTTTCCTGCCTTGCACTGATCACTGCCTGACAGGACATGAGTCACTGGAAGGCAGGTTGCATGAGCTCAGAGCCTGTTTCATTCACGGCCACCCAGGACACTGCTTAACACATGCTAAATACGCAGTGTACATCCAAAGAAGCAGTGACTATGCTGGATATACTGAAACCGCACAACTGAGGTTCACAAAGAGACTAGAGTTAAAAAGGTCCAGGGCCCAAAGCGGGGCCCTGTGCAATGGACTTTGAGAGAGGAATACTGATGCCTTGGGAGGGAGGGCTGGGTGGAGTAACACATTCAAGGTGCGAAAGTCGGGAGTCGGGTGGTAGTGCAACGGGTTAAGCGCATGTGGCGCAAAGCGCGAGGACTGGCGTAAGGATCCAGGTTCAAGTCCCCGGCTCCCCACCTGCGGGGGAGTCACTTCACAAGCGGTAAAGTAGTTCTGCAGGGGTCTATCTTTCTCTCCCCCTCTCTGTCCTCCCCTTCTCTTCTCTCTGTCCTATCGAACAACGATGACATCAATAACAACAATAACTACAACAACAAAACAAGGGCAACAAAAGGAAATAAATATTTTTAAAAAGGTGCAAAAGTCTATTTCTAAAGCACTTATAGGTGTGCAAACCAACGCTACTGCGAAAACAAAAGCACTTATTAAAAACATTTTGGCTAGGAACCAGGCAGTGGCTCAACCAGTAAAACACAAGAGTTACCATGCATAGGAACCCAGGTCTGAGGCCCTGATCTTCACTTGCAAGGGAAGCTTCATCAGCAGTACAGAAGTACTGAAGGTGTCTCTTTAAAGCTTGTATTTCACAGGCAAGGAAGCAGCTCACTCTGCACTACACACATCTACCACATGTGAGGCCCTGGTCTTCACCTGCAGGGGAAGCTTCATCAGCAATAGAGAAGTGCTGCAGGTGTCTCTTTAAAGCTTGTATTTCACGGGCAAGGAAACAGCTCACTCTGCACTACACACATCTACCACATGTGAGGCCCTGGGGTCAAGTCCCCAACCAACTGGGGAATTTAATTGAGAGTTGGAGCAGTGCTTTTTTCTCTTTCTTGTCTCTGTCTCTCTCCTTTTCTCTTCCACTTTCTCTGAGAAAAAGGGGAAAAAATAGTCCAACTAGAATGATGGAATCATGCAGGCATAGAACTCTGGCAGGAAAAAAAAAAAACAGTTTGTGTTTCCCAGGAATACAGAATCTCATGACAGAGTCATTAAAATGGACTGTTAGCACTGCTCGTGCAGTGGCCCCGTGGGTAAAACTTTGGCTAAGGAATAGGGTCTGGAGTTCAGTCCCTTGCACGGCATTTGCCAGAGTGGTGCTCTAGTTCTCCCCATCTCAGAAATAAAAAAAGTATTTTACAAAAGCAACAGATCATCCAGAACAGTGTCCTCACTGCCATGTGTGAGAACCCAGCTTGCGTCCCTGGCAACACACGATGCACAAGGACTTCATGAGGTAAAAAGTGCTATGGAGACTGACTGTAAGACTGAAAGGAAGAAATATTAAGAAGCTCACCAGCAGCAGAGGAGCTGCATAGGCACAAAGCCCCCCAGTGGGGGGCAGGGGGGACACGACTCTGTATGACATCTATGCAGACAAGTCCATTATTTTCCTCACCTTTCTACCCTGAATTTCAATGGTTCTTGCCCACATACAACTCCTTTAGTCAGTACACTCAGTTACCCAACCACACAAGGTGAACAAGAGCTAGCTTCTTCCAGGTGCTACTTCCAAAAAGGAGGAGCTAGGAGACAGGAGGCCATTCCTCACTACAATGCACAGCTTATTCTGTGAAAGTGGGTCTAGTCTCATCACCCATGGGAACACTCGGACAGCACAGGGACAGCGGCATGGTGCTACAGTGCGTCTCCTCTTTAAAATAAAATAAAGAGGGAGTCGGGCTGTAGCACAGCGGGTTAAGCGCAGGTGGCGCAAAGCACAAGGACCAGCATAAGGATCCCGGTTCGAACCCCGGCTCCCCACCTGCAGGGGAGTTGCTTCACAGGCGGTGAAGCAGGTCTGCAGGTGTCTATCTTTCTCTCCTCCTCTGTCTTCCCCTCCTCTCTCCATTTCTCTCTGTCCTATCCAACAACGACAACAATAATAACTACAACAATAAAACAACAAGGGCAACAAAAGGGAATAAATAAATAAAATAAATATTTAAAAAAATAAAATAAAATAAAGAATGAGGGAGTTGGGCGGTAGTGCGGCAGGTTAAGCACACGTGGCACAAAGCACAAGAACTGGCGTAAGGATCCTGGTTCAAGCCCCCAGCTCCTCACCTGCAGGGGAGTCACTTCACAGGTGGTGAAGCAGGTCTGCAGGTGTCTGTCTTTCTCTCCCCTTCTCTGTCTTCCCCTCCTCTCTCCATTTCTCTCTGTCCTATCCAACAACAACATCAATACCAACAACAATAATGACAACAACAACAACAAAAAAAAAACACTAAGGGCAACAGAAAGGAAAATAAATGAATATAAAAAATAATAATAATAAAATAATGAGGGGGTGAGCAGTGGCACACCGGGTAAAGCGCACATATAGTACAAAGCGCAAGGACCTGTGCAACGATCCCGGTTGGAACCCCCAGCTCCCCACCTGCAGGGGAGTCGCTTCACAAGAGGTGAAGCAGGTCTGCAGGTGTCTGTCTTTCTCTCCCCCTCTGTCTTCCCATCTTCTCTGTCCTATCCAACAAAGACAACATCAATAACAATAATAACTATAACAATACAACAAGGGCAACAAAAGGGAATAAATATTTTAAAACTTAAAAAACATATGCTTTCAAAGTATGTTATACTAGGTAAACATGAAGTCCTGTGAGAACATATAATGAATCTATAAGTGAAAACATGTATAGCAGAGGTGATTTCTAAGTCAGTAAACTCTGATTTGATGTAACAGAGACTAGCGCAATGCTGTGATTTATAAGAAAATATATTTGGGGTGGGGGTAAATAGCATAGTGGTTATGCAAAGAGACTCTCATGCTTGAGGCTCCAAAGTCCCAGGTTAAATCCCTCACACCACCAATGCTCTGGTGTTTCTCTCGGTCTTTCTCTCCCTGCATCTCTCTCAAAAATAAATAAAATGTTTTAAAAAAAGAAAAGAAAATATATTTGGCCATTCTAATACCAAAATAACCCCCCATTTTCTGCCTCCAGGGTTATTGCTGGGGCTCAGTGCTGGCACTATGAATCCACTACTCCTGGCCATTTTCTGCATTTTACTGGACAGGACAGAGAGAAATTGAGGGGGGTGGGAGGATAGAGAGGAGGAGAAAAAGAGAGATACCTGCAGACCTGCTTTGTCACTTGTGAAGCAACTCCCAGGTACATGGGGGGCCAGAGGCCTGAACCAGGATCCTTGTGCAGGTCCTTGAGCTTCGTATATGTGCACCCAGTGTGCTACTGCCCAATCCCCCAAATAAATTTCTTCATATATGTTTGGTCTCTGGGTCATAGTTCATAGAAGTCTCCGAATTTCCTAAGAGTTGAGTGATTAAGGTGTTTCTTCTTTTTGCATGAGTAAGGTGACTTTGGAGAATCACTTAAGGAAGGGGCTATGAGATTTCAAGGGTGGAGACTTGCACCCAACCTTTAGACCTCTAAAGGATGACTAGGATCTGGAGGTTGAGCCAGTTCATCAGTAATGCCAACAAAACGAAGCCTCCACAGAGGCTAAGAGGAGGAAATTCAGAAGGTATCTGGGTTGACAGACACATGGAGACTTGAGAATGGCACACCTGGCTGAGTGCATAGATGTTTGGCTTTTTCCTCAGGCTTGCCCTAGACATGTCTTCCATCTTCTTGTTTCTAATAACTTGATGATCTAATGCAAATGGGTTCCCTGAGTATTACGAGTTGCTCAACAAACCCGGGGAGGAGTACTGGGAACAAGGCAGTCAACAGCACAGGTCACCTACATCTGGACTCCCTTTGGCACGGAAGTCTCAGGAGTTGGCACGGGAACTCCCAGCCCGGGGCTGGGTGGGAAGCACAGGTATGTCCTGAAATTGCAACTAGCACCCAAACAGAGGAAGCTCTTGGAGACTAAGTCTTTAATCTGTCGAATCTGATTCTGTCTCCTGCTAAGAGTGGCAGAACTGAGTCAAAGTCTCATAAGCCCTGCTGGCATCTAAGAGCTGTTTGTCAGTATGAGAGAGCAGACGCACACCCCACATTGCGTCTGGGTCTAGAAACCATGTTCAGAATCAGAGATTCTGAGTCCTTCAGGTGTCTGTCAGAAGGCCCTTGGTTGGTGGAAGCATTGAGAGTGGGAAAGGAAAGGTGAAAGGGTGACCTGTGATCCTTGAAGGCTTCCTAGTTAGCTTTAGTAGGTGTCCTACTGGAGTCTTCATTAAAGCTAAAATTTACCAGCTGTAGATGGCTTAGACCTGACGCCCAAGGATGGCCCACTGGATGCGTACAGAGGCAAGATAACAGAAGGCACACTGAGCAATCCATGTCAGGTTGTTATCTGTAACTAACATGTAGTAAGAGAAGGTGCTGGGGCAGGCCCTGAGGCTGACCCAGACCCAGACTTGGGTAGATCTGAGCATTGGCATCAAAGTCACATAGAAAGGAGAAAGCTATTCAAGGGCAACAGAAAATTCTTCTGAGATCTCTAGTCAGCACGAAGGCTGAGAGAGCAAGGGAAGAGCAAAAGCAAGACACTCAGCAAACCAGCTGTGTGAAGGAATTGTCGAGCTTTATCTGTCAGTATCCTCACCTACTGGAAGGACCACTGAGGTGAACCGTGAGTGATCAGGAGTGTGCAGCGGCGCCTTCAGTGCTGGAAGGCTGCAGAGTACAAGGACGTGTTTGGGTTGATAAAGGACCAACAGCTCACTACAGAGCAATCAGAGGTAACTAACTTTCCATAACGCCAGCCCACAGGAGGCTGGCTCTTCTGAGGGAACAGTCTGATGCAGAGGGTGACAGCCACTGCAAAGCCTGCCTGCCATGAAGGGGACTGCCCATGTACCTGGGGAGGGCCAGTGGAGCAGTCCAGACAAGCCAGCTAGTGAGTTCTATGTGCAAGGCACGTGCATGTGACACTGACAAGACAGACAGCAGGGTGTTCATTGCTGAAACACTCATCATCCAGGTCACAGAAAGATCTGTGCTCAAAGGAGAACCTCCATATAGGCACCCATAGAGCTTTAACGCTGGGGTTACATTTACAGATGACTATGGAAGCTACCTTTCTCTGTATCTCTCTGTCATTAAAAATTAATAAATAAAATATTAAAAGAAAAAAACTAGATTGGAAGAGGGATGAGTGGAAATGTGGAGTCAACGACATAAAAACAAGCACTATAACCAACTGGGGCCCTAGTCGGGAGTCCTGAGATTCCCACACAGACTCGATGGGCCTAGACCTCAAATAGACGCCTCTCTCCATTGTTACCAGTCATCTCTATCAGGAACAACAAAATAGACCCCTTTGTGGGCCCCCAAAGGACCTTGCCCTCAACATGGATCAACAACGGTAGAGAATGTTCCATCCTCTAAAGGGAGGCTGGACAATATACTCTATGCTCCACCTGAGGAAGATGGGTCCTGACATTGGGGCAGCTTGGAATGTTCCTACTCATGTCCACAGAATGTGAGCTCAGATCTACAGGGATGCAGAGGTCACAGAGGCGCCTAAGCTGAATATGGGCCCCAGACCACATCAAATCAATGGGGTTTACAGTCAACAATATTAATTTATAACCCTTTCCCATATTAGGGAGCTACTCTCTTCCCTGATCCAGCTTTCTGGTCCTTTTCGAAGCCATGACATTATCTCCCCAGACAATAATTAGGATCCAGGAGTCACGCGGTAGGTAGCACAGCAGGTTAAGTGCACGTGGCACAAAGCACAATGACCAGCGTTAAGGATCCTGGTTTGAGCTCCTGGCTCCCCACCATCAGGGGAGTCGCTTCACAGGTGGTGAAGCAGGTCTGCAGATGTCTGTCTTTCTCTCCCCCTCTCTGTCTTCCCCTCCTCTCTCCATTTCTCTCTGTCCTATCCAACATCGACGACATCAACAACAACAACAACTACAACAATAAAACAGGGGCAACAAAAGGGAATAAATAAATGTTTAAAATAATAATAATAATAAGGATCCACCTGCAGATCAGATTTCAGGTTCAGGAAAAAAAAAAAAACTAGTATAGTTACAGGCCCTTTGGAATATAACTAAAATATGCCTACTAGCTATCTACAAAATGGAGGACCCCCCCCCCAACTCTTCATCTGCACTATTCCAGCCTTTAGGTCCATGATTGGTCAACAATTTGTTTGGCTTTGTATGTTAAGTCTCTTGTCAGCCACCAGGTTCCAGATGTTAGCAGGATGCCGACCAGACTTTCCTGGACAGACAACCCCACCAATGTGTCCTGGAGCCCCGCTTCCCCAGAGCCCTGCCCCACTAGGGAAAGAGAGAGACAGGCTGGGAGTGTGGACCAACCTGTCAACGCCCATGTTCAGCGGGGAAGCAATTACAGAAGCCAGACCTTCTACCTTCTGCACCCCACAATGACCCTGGGTCCATGCTCCCAGAGGGTTAAAGAATAGGAAAGCTGTCAGGTGAGGGGATGGGATACGGAGGTCTCGTGGTGGAAACTGTGTGAAGCTGTACCCCTCTTATCCTATGGTTTTGTCAATGTTTCCGTTTTATAAATAAAAAATTAAAAAAAAAAAAAAAAAAGCACTACAGAATCTCTCAGGACTTTCGCTGTATCTGACATAGAATCCCATGAGTTCTAGTATGTGGCGTGAGTGGGAATGGGAAATTCTACATTTCCGTGCTCTTTCTAGGACCTATCTCTATACCATGGTACATCACCATCTTTTGAGCCTCTTTCTTCTGGGCAAAGGATACAATAACAACAGTGCCTAACTACATAGAATTGCTATAAAGATCAGTAAGTAACCCATGTCAAGAGTTTGAGCACAGGGTCTACCACTAAAGATTCAAATCATTCTTTCAATTCCCAAATGTCAGAATGCCTAACCATGCCTCAGGCCTAGAGGTACCTTGTAAAAACTGAGTCTCTGTCCTCACACTCAAGAAGTTTCTTTTTAATCAGGAAGTCAGAAAATTAGTGTAGTCTAGGGAATAAAAAAAAAAAAAAAGAAAGAAAGAAAGAGGAAATAAAAAAGGGGGTGCAGTATAGTTGTATGTGTTATCAAAATGTTCTTCAGGTTTAAGCCAGTACACTAACAAGCAAGGCCCCCATCTCTGTCTTGGAGTCTACTCAGGTCAAATTTAGCCTGGTCAAAGCTATTCCTAATTTTACACTTTTATTCTTTGCCTTCTCTCTGCTTGGTTACTTCAGCAATAAGATGTAGAAATAATGTTTTAATTACTAAGTCCCAGTAAATAAGGCAGTCAAAACAAGATTTATACTTAAGAGCCTCTTATTCTCCAGAATAAATTTGTTTATTATCTCAAAGTCTCAATGTAGCAATTACACTGTTGTCGGCAAACTACTAAGGATTTTGCCTACAACTACAATTAACACATCATCATGGCAACACTGTAACTTTATATTCACTTTTCTTACATAGCAAGCATTGGGCTTTCTAGAAATTCCAGTAACAAGGTGCTGTAGATATATGTTCACATTTCAGGCTTGGAGTTCTGAGTTCAATGCCCAGCAGTACACATGCCACAGTGACGCTCTGCTTCTTCTTACATCTATTTCTTAATAATAAGCAAGCAGGGGGACAGGTGGTAATGCACCAGGTTAAAAGCACATATAATAAAGTGCAGGGACCGGTGCAAGGATCCTGGTTCGAGGCCCCAGCTCCCCACCTGCAGAGGGGGTCACTTCACAAGTGGTGAAGCAGGTCTGCAGGTGTCTTATCTTTCTCCCTCTCTATCTTCTCCTCCTCTCTCCATTTCTCTCTTGCCAGTCCCCTGTTCAGGGCGCCATTTGCCAGACTAGCTTCGCGGGCAGTAGAGAGACAACCAGGGACTCATGGCTGAGCTGGGAATGCAGTTCAATCTTTATTGATGAGCAGGGATGCAATTCAACAATCTAATCTAATCTAATCTTTCTTCATTCGAAAGCTCTGTCTTTTATGTCTCCTGAGGCGGAAGTGTCAGTACGTAGGATAGGGGTTGTGGAGAAGGAAAATAGTGCACGAACCGATGGGGATTAAACCAATGAAAACGTAAATAAACCATGATGATTACGTAAATAGCCTCAAGCAATGCAACAAAAGGGGTCTCAGAAGCAGAATTTAGAAGCAGACCAACACTCTCTGTCCTAGCCAACAACAAAAAGAAAAAAATGGGGAGTCGGGCTGTAGCGCAGCAGGTTAAGCGCAGGTGGCGCAAAGCACATGGACCCGCATAAGGATCCCGGTTCAAGCCCCCGGCTCCCCACCTGCAGGGGAGTCGCTTCACAAGCGGTGAAACAGGTCTGCAGGTGTCTGTCTTTCTCTCCCTCTCTCTGTCTTCCCCCTCCCCTCTCCATTTCTCTCTGTCCTATCCAACAACAATGACAACAATAATAACTACAACAATAAAACAACAAAAGGGAATAAATAAATAAAAATAAATATTAAAAAAAAGGAAAAAATGGCCACCAGGAGCAGTGGATTCATAGTATAGGTACTGAGCCCCAGTGATAACCCTGGAGGCAAAAATAATAATAAAGCAAATATCCTTTTAAAAATCGTGACAAGGGGGGTCGGGCGGTGGCGCAGTAGGTTAAGCGCACATGGTGCAAAGCGCAGGGACCGGCATAAGGATCCCGGTTCGAGCCCCCAGCTCCCCACCTGCAGGGGAGTCGCTTCACAGGCGGTGAAGCAGGTCTGCAGGTGTCTGTCTTTCTCTCCCCCTCTCTGTTTCCCCTCTTCTCTCCATTTCTCTCTGTCCTATCCAACAACAACATCATAACCACAACAATGTTAAAACAAGCACAACAAAAAAGTAAAATAAATAAATAAATATTTTTTTTTTTTAATATTTTATTTTATTTATTTATTCCCTTTTGTTGCCCTTGTTGTTTTATTGTTGTAGTTATTATTGTTGTTGTCGTCGTTGTTGGATAGGACAGAGAGAAATGGAGAGAGGAGGGGAAGACAGAGAGGAGGAGAGATAGATAGACACCTGCAGACCTGCTTCACCGCCTGTGAAGCGACTCCCCTGCAGGTGGGGAGCCGGGGTTCGAACCGGGATCCTTATGCCAGTCCTTGTGCTTTGCGCCACCTGCGCTTAACCCGCTGCACTACAGCCCGACTCCCATAAATAAATATTTTTTAAAAAAATTTTTTAAAGATGCCAAAAGGAACTTTAACCTAACTGTAGAGTGATTAAATGGATCTAGAGAAGACATTTCCATTATCTACGTCCCCCCACTTGTAAAATGGGGGAATGCTTTCTGCCACAGGACTGCTGTGAGGATGGAAGGCATTCCAGTCTGTGAGAGCCTCCCTGTGCCTGGCACAGTGTGCTTACTGCTGCTGCAGCCCAGTCGCTGCTGGTAATCACTGATCACGCCTTGGGTTCTTTCCCACTAAAAGGCAACTGTAAAGGAAAGGCTGCTTTTGTTTCCCTTCACCGATTTTGCCTCAAATTTATTCACAGTAACTAAAAGAACTCTTTGGTATTAGACTGGAGCTATGTCACAAGGAAACAGTACATGTAGCTAACCCATCTCATTATGAGGTTTCTGCTAATTCTAGCCAGACACTTTTCTCTTCTGCCACATACATATTTCCCCAGAAATTCTCTACCTTTACTGGTCCTGTTCCTCAGTAATTTGATGTTCTTCCTCAATGCTTTCATAACATTCATGCATTGCTTTACTTACTCAATCTATAACAAGGCTAAAAACGTTCTGGAGTTTGGTAGCTTGTAGTCTACGCTTGCTGAATAACAAAACACCCCAGTTTCCTAGTTGCTCCCCCAAACTTGATATCCTACTTCTTATCCCTATCACCTATTTGTACAAAATATTCCTACATGTTATAACTAAGAACAGTATTTAGCCCACTAGAAGTGTTCTTCATAAAATAAGCATTTTGAAACCTACTTTAAAATTTTTTATCTATAAAGAGCCACTTTGCTGATTATATGCCCAGAAGCAGGGCTCCTTTTCATGTTGGAGCTATACCCTGGACTTAGCAAGCTTCCACTTCCACTCACTGGAATCAGCACCATGGCATTGGCACAGACTTCCCAGCATGCACTCAGGGTCATCCCTTGAGCACAGAGGAGGCATTTGTGTTCTCAATGAGCATGGCTGTCTTCCCCTTTGAAGAGCTCAGCAAATGCCAGATGAAGGCCACATGAAATACAGTTTGGGTTTGAATTAAAGCAACCTCAAAAGCCCAGAATAGTAAGACGCAAAATAAAAGAGAAGTGATTTTCCTACAAGAGTCTAGCCAAACTCCACTTTACTGCTTTGGAATCTGAATGTGAAAACTTACTTAGGTAACTGAAACATTTTTAATGTAATAAACTCGGGTCTAAATCTTGCCGTAAGTGGTGAGTTCAGATCTACTATTACTGTGTTACTGTCAGTATCTCCCTTAAGCTCAGTGAATACTCGTTTTACGTATTTGAATGCACTTCAGTTTGGAGCATACATATTTATAATGGCTATGTCTTCCTGTTGGATTGATCCTTTGGCCATTATGGAGTATCCCTCTCTATCTCTACTTACTTTCTCTCCTAGTAACATACAAAGTAGTTTACCTGATTCCATTTGATCTTTACAATGCTGGGCTTTTGCAAAAGGAATAGTAACATTTCTATGTAATAAGTGAAGAAACTGAAACCTAAGAACTTGATGGCAGAGAATGGCTAAATAATGAAGGATTCTCAGGGGTACAGGAAAGGTGGGGAAAGGTGCCTAATACACTATTAAGCAGCTGGCAATGAGAGGTAAGGAATCATTGCTCAGATTTTTGCTTTAATTAGGAGTGAAATGGAAACCACTTTAGAATTCAGAACAAGTAACTAGTGCAGCTTTCACTCTAAAAGGACTGTTTTCAGAACAGCTTGCTTGAAGACATGGTTGACGGGGGTTGGGCGGTATTGCACGGGGTAAAGCACACATAGTACTAAGTGCAAGGAGCTCCAGGACCCCACCTGCATGGGGGTCGCTTGACAAGCAGTGAAGCAGGTCTGCAGGTGTCTTTCTCTCTCCCTATCTTCCATCCTCTCTCAAATTCCCTCTGTCCTATCCAATAACATGGAAAAAAATGGCCACCAGGAGCAGTGGATTCCTAGTGCCGGCATGGTGCCCTGGAGGCAAAAAAAGACATGGATGAAACAAAACTCGTTAGAAAAACTCGAAGTTGAGGAAGTATATGGTGGTCATATTCTAGATATTTTTTTTTAATAACTGCTATTATTAGTGATTTAATAGATATATTCTGAGACAGTCCACAGGACTTTTTTTTTTCCATTTTCTATTTGTGATTAATAGTATATCTCAAGATGATAAGATTACAGTGTATAGTTCCACACCAGATCATAGGGCTTTCAGATAGAGTGAAGAGAGAATAAGTAGAAAATCAACTTTTCATATTTATATGACTGTTGCCCTGAGCAACCGTAAAGATGGAGCTATCATTAACAGAGGAGAAGAGAAATGCAGGGAGCAGGACTAAGAGGATATATAGGAATTCCATTTAGGACATATCCAGTTTGAATTATTTACTAGATAGGTAGAGATGACTGGCAGACAGTTACATAAATTACCACTTTTTAAAAAAATGTTTTCAGCGGGTTAAAGGCACGTGGCATGAAGCGCAAGGACCGGCATAAGGATCCCGGTTCGAGCCCCCGGCTCCCCACCTGTAGGTGAGTCCCTTCACAGGTGGTGAAGCAAGTCTGCAGGTGTCTATCTTTCTCTCACCCTCTCTGTCTTCCCCTCCACTCTCCATTTTTCTCTGTCCTATCCAACAATTATGATATCAATAACAACAATAATAATAACTACAATAAAACAAAAAGGCCAACAAAAGGGAATAAATATTAAAAAAACAACTGGACATTCCATTCTGAGGCTGCAACATCTGGTGTGGAGGAGGAGGAGGAAGAGCTGGAATTCTACCTCTCCAGTCATAAAGCAGGAACAGTGGATGCTAGCTACATTGTGGAGTTTGGACCTGAGTAGAATTTAACTGTTCGGGAGTCGGGCTGTAGTGCAGCGGGTTAAGCGCAGGTGGCGCAAAGCACAAGGACCGGCATAAGGATCCCGGTTCGAACCCTGGCTCCCCACCTGCAGGGGAGTCGCTTCACAGGCGGTGAAGCAGGTCTGCAGGTGTCTATCTTTCTCTCCTCCTCTCTGTCTTCCCCTCCTCTCTCCATTTCTCTCTGTCCTATCCCACAACGACAACAACAATAATAACTACAACAATAAAACAACAAGGGCAACAACAGGGAATAAATAAATAAATAAAAAATATTAAAAAAAAAAAAAGAATTTAACTGTTCGTGTTCTGGCTGATCCTGGAACACCTGAAGAGACCTCACTCCAATTTCTTCTATTTTTCTAGCTATGGAGGCAGTGAGAGACTGCAGAGACTGCTATACCAAAACATCCTTTGGTGAGGTGGGGGTTGAGCTCAAACATGGCAAAGCAGCACACTATCCAAGTGAGCGATCTCCTTGGCTCTCATTTTGATGGTTAACCCTTTGATGGAGAGGAGAGGAACTTGGATCTCTCTAAAAAGCATACTGAAAGGAACTAATCTCTCTAGAAAGTTCATGGAAGGTAGCACAGTGGGCTAAGTGTACGTGGCGCCAAGCGCAAGGACCGGCCCCTGGCATAAGGATCCCGGTTCAAGCCCCCAGCTCCCCAGGGAGCTTCACAGGCAGGGGAGTCGCTTCACAGGCAGGGGAGTCGCTTCACAGGCGGTGAAGCAGGTCTGCAGGTGTCTGTCTTTCTCTCCCCTCTCTGTCTTCCCCTCCCCTCTCCATTTCTCAATGTCCTATCCAACAACGACAACATCAATAACAACAACAACTACAACAACAATAAAAAACAAGGGCAACAAAAGGGAAAATAAATAAATACAAAAAATTTATTAAAAAAAAAAAAAGAAAATTCATGGAACAAATTTTCAAGTAATTTCAGGGAGGTCCCACCTTGACAGATCCCAAGAAAAGAAATTCTCACCAAAATCCAAGTGAAGGGCCAGGAGATGACCCACTCTGTAGAACACACACTTTATCACAGGCAAGGACCTGGGTTTGAGAACATTGCACCACACAGAAATATCAAACACAACACCAGGACAAGTTTCATGAAGCGTGGAACAGCACTGTGGTGTCTCCAATTCTCTCTGCCTCTTAAAAAAGAAATAAGCCTAGGGAGATGATTCAACTGGCAGAGCACAGGACTTGCATGCCTGGAGCACAGTTCAATCTCCAGCACCTCAAGCACCTGAACAGTGCTCTGGATTCTCTTTCTCTTGTGAAACTCTCTCTACATGATATGAAATAAATAACTCGTTAAAAAATAAAAATAAAAAAGAGCCCACTAAGCGGCTTTCTCCAACTGCGGAAGGAAGCTTCACAAGTGGCAAGGCAGTGCTACAGGTGTCTCACTCTCTCTAGATATATATCCCTATCTCCCCACCCTCTCTAACTTCTGTCTCTATCCATAATAAATAAATAAATAAATACTTTTTTAAAAAACTAAAGACTAACAAGAAAAACTAGAATAAAAAAATTATGGGAGTCTGGTGGTAGTGCAGCGGGTTAAGCACATGTGGCGCGAAGCACAAGGAGCAGCGTCAGGATCCCATTTCAAGCCCCGGCTCCCCACCTGCAGGGGAATTGCTTCACAAGTGGTGAAGTAGGTCTGCAGGTGTCTATCTTTCTCTCCCTCTCTCTGTCTTTCCCTCTTCTCTCCATTTCTCTCTGTTCTATCTAATAACGATATCAATAACAACAATAATAACTACAACAATTTTAAAAAGGGCAACAAAAGGGAAAATAAATAAATATAAAAAAATTAAAGAGAAAAATGATATAAAGCTTCTCATCAGTAGGCTGGGGCGGTAGCATGATGGTTATGTAAGACTTTCAGGGGGCCAGGCGGTGGAACACCCCATTAAGTATACATGGCGCTATGCACAACCCAAGCCCCAGCTTCCCATCTGTAGAGGGGTCACTTCACAAACTGTGAAACATATCTCTAAGTGTTTATCTTTCTCTCCCTCTCTATCGTCCCACCCCGCCAACTTCTCTCTGTTCTGTCCAATAAAGTAGAGGGGAAAAAAAAAAAACCGGCCCCCTGGAGCGGAGGATTCATAGTGCTGGCATTGAGCCCCAAGGACTGAATGAAAGGAGAAAAAAATAAAAAGCTTTTACACTCAAGGCACCAAAGGTTCCAATATCGCCATAATCCAAAGCTGACCAGTGTTCTGGTTAATGATAATAATGATATTCTAAACATTTAACCAAGCTGG
Source organism: Erinaceus europaeus (assembly GCF_950295315.1). NCBI lineage: Eukaryota > Metazoa > Chordata > Mammalia > Eulipotyphla > Erinaceidae > Erinaceus > Erinaceus europaeus. The sequence continues at coordinate 99,347,156 of NC_080174.1, forward strand.
AACAAGAAAAATCCAAGCACAGCGCTAGGCTATGGTAAGAAGGTAAAGAGAAAGGTAACTTTTTATTCCCTCTACTTTATTTTGCAGAATGTTAATAAAATAATTTGCATTTACTTCATGTGATTATGTTAATGTATGCCAGAAAAAGGACACAGATATAAAGGTTTTTTTTTTTTTTTTTTTTTGCCTCCAGGGCTATTGCTGGGGCTCAGTGCCTGCAATACAAATCCACTGCTCCTGGAGGCCATTTTTTTTCCCTTTTGATGCCCTTGTTGTTTATCGCTGTTGTTGTTATTGATTATCATTCATCGTTGTTGGATAGGACAGAGAGAAATGGAGAGAGGAGGAGAAGACAGAGAGGGGGAGAGAAAGATAGACACCTGCAGACCTGCTTCATGGCCTGTGAATCAAACTCCTGTAGGTGAGGAGCCGGGGGCTCGAACCGGGATCTTTATGCCTGGTCCTCGTGCTTCACACCATGTGCACTTAACCCACTGCGCCACCACCCAGTTCCTGGAATTCTTTCTTGAAGTCCTCTTATCCAAACCTCTGTTCTGTCCCTGCCTTTGCTCCATTCCAAATTTACACTAGTGAACATTTGCTCGCTGTTTGTAGTGAGTTCTGATATGAAGCAGTGGGTTTAGAAATGTTCATGTGTGAGTGAAGTTCTTTGACTATGTACAATGTCAACAATTAACAGAAGAGAGAAAGTGTTCTTTCTATCTCACTAAAACTAGGACACTAGGACCCCAGGCTAAGCAAGGTTCAAGACATTAAGACATGACTCATCAAAGGGCTAGAAACACAGGCCTGTAGTTAAAGACGAAACAAGAAACTTTATCACCTCAGGGAGTATGTGAGAACCAACTGTATCTGCCTCCAGTTTTTCTTTTTTTATTTCCCAAAAAGAATTTTAATAATCTTTATTTATTTGATAGAGACAGCCAGAAATCCAGAGGAAGGCAGTGACCTGACCGAGAGAGAGAGAGAGAGAGAGAGAGAGAGACCTGCAGCACTGTTTCACCACTCAAAAAGCTTTCCTCCTTCCTTGCAGGTGAGGACCAGGGGGCTTGAACCAGAGTCCTTACTAATGAGAGGGAAAGGAGAGAAAAAGAACGAGACATCACTCTGGTAAATGTGCTGTGATTGAACTCAGGACCTCATGGTTGAGAGTCCAGTGCTTTATCCACTGTGCCACCTCTCAGACCACTCCTTGTGTATTGCGACACGTGCGCTTAACCAGGTATGCGATAGCCAGACCTCCTGCTTCCTGTTTATCAACAGGGGGATTTAGGCAGTTTCAAAATCCCCAGATTTACGTGTAACCTACCAGTAAATGTGAGCAGTGAAAGCATTCACTTTACTCTACCTTTTAAAAGTAATTAGACAATAAAAAAATGCACACAACACTGGAGAAACATGTAACATACTGGGAAATCATCAAACAAAGCATTTGTATGTGCTCAAACCTCCAAAATGTCAACACAAAAGCATGTGCTTTATGCCATGGAAAATATTCCCTCTGAGCCAAGAAAGTGCTTCAATCACACTGCTACTACTCAGTTTTCACATCTGGCACATTCCCTAAAGCACACTTCGCCTCTTCTATTTTTCCACAAAGACCTTGTGGCAGGAAGGTTCCCTGCACTGCATCTGCAGTCAGCTCTAATACCTGTGAGCAGCAGCCCAGGCCCACCGCCTTGTGATGTAGCTAACCAAGCAGCTACAATAGAGTCATCTTAGTTTTTGCAACAATTTCTGGTTCAAAATCCATGCTACATTTTTAATAGTTGTTGTTTTAATAGTTGTTATTGATGTTGTTGTTAGATAGGACAGAAGAAATGCAGAGAGGAGCGGAAGACAGAGAGGAGGAGAGAAAGACAGACACCTGCAGACCTGCTTCACTGCTTGTGAAATAATTCCCCTGCAGGTGAGAAGCCAGGGGCTCGATCCGGGATCCTTACACTGGTCCTTTCGCTTCGTGCCATGTTTATCGTCGCTGTTGTTATTATTATTGCTGTTGTTACTACTGTCATTGTTGTTGGATAGGACAGAAGAAATGGAGAGAGGAGGGGAAGACAAAAAGGGGGAGAGAAAGATAAACAATGATGACATCAATAACAACAACAATAACTACAACAACAATAAAAAGACAACAAGGGCAACAAAAGGGAAAATAAATAAAGAAATAAATAAATAAAAGGAGGAAAGGAAGGAAGGAAGGAGAGATAACAACATAAATAAAGAAGTTTAATATACTTGGATGCTTCCACATCACTTCACTTTAAAATAAAGTTAACTGGGAGTTGGGCTGTAGCACAACGGGTTAAGCGCAGGTGGCGCAAAGCACAAGGACCAGCATAAGAATTGCGGTTCGAACCCCGGCTCCCCACCTGCAGGGGAGTCGCTTCACAGGCGGTGAAGCAGGTCTGCAGGTGTCTGTCTTTCTCTGCCCCCTCTCTGTCTTCCCCTCCTCTCTCCATTTCTCTCTGTCCTATCCAACAACGACAACAACAATAATAACTACAACAATAAAACAACAAGGGCAACAAAAGGGAATAAATAAATAAAATAAATATAAAAAATAATAATAATAAAGTTAACTGACAGAAAACATGTACTCACTGGTCGAGTTGCCTTGCATCTGAATGATACATTTGGACTCTTTGCTGGTCTCTCGAGAATTGAAAGGCCTCACACGGACAGCCACCTTCACTGAAGCTCCCGACATTCTGATGGTCTTGCTATATATATGCAATCCAGAAATAAAGCGTCAAATCTCTTGAAGTTATGTTCAAGTCTCCTATAAAACAACAAGAAAAACCCCAAAGATTGTCAGATGTTTTTTTCTTATCTCTGTGCTCCTTGTTACTGTTCCTAAAAATGGCCTTCCTGAGGCCAGACAGCAGAAACAAAAGAAATTTTGTCAGTTATCAATCGAATGCAATTTTTAAATCATTTTTTAATCAAGAAAACCAGTAAAAGACATTTTCAGATAATCAAGGAAATGTGAATACAGGGAGGATATTACATATTCAAGAATCTGTCAAAAGCTTTAAGTTAGCATAACAGTGAACAATTCTTGAACACTACACTTATTTTTCTTTTGTTCTCTATCGTCTACCCAGTATTTCATGCTATTGACTAAATCACCAACAAACAAAAAAGCTGAGACCTCCTTGTTGAGTTTGATTCATAAAATAGTGTGCAACTGTAACAAGGACCCCAACACTTCTTCTTCTAGCGTTTGCCCTTCTTCCGTAGCCAGTCAACAGCATCAGGTTGAGCCTGATGTAAAGTTTCGAGACCTCCTTTAAATCTGGAGAACTGGCAGTCGTTGACTATGTGGGTCATAGTCTGTCTGTAGCCGCAGGGGCAGTTCGAGTCGTCTGGCTCCCCAGTGATGGAACATAGCAGCGCACCGGCCATGGCCTGTTCGATAGCGATTGAGGAGGGCCCAATCATAACGTGCCAGGTCAAAGCCGGGTTGATGCTTGCAGGGGTCTGTGATGAGGTGTTTGTTCTTTACCTCAGCTGATTGCCAACTCTGTTTCCAAGAGTCTGGAACAGAGAAGTTCAGTGTAGGCATAGGAGACCAGATTGGGTAATGAGACATCAAGCGTTGGACAGGGTGGGCGAAGATATCCGTGTATATTGGCAGGTCCGGTCGAAATGAACTTAGATGATGCCGCATCCCGACGAATATCTGGCGGGGCGATGCTGCTAAGAACTGGCAGCCATGGAACCGGGGTGGAACGGATGGTTCCAGAAATTATCCTCATGGAGGAATATAATTTGGAATCGACCAAGTGGACATGGGGGCTACGGAACCATACTGGGGCACAGTATTCTGCAGTGGAATAGCATAATGCCAGAGATGATGTGGAAGTGTGGAAGCGCTCACGCCCCATGAGGAGCTGGCCAGTCTTGCAATGATGTGATTCCTCGCGCCCACCTTTGCTGCAGTTTTTATGAGATGTTCATGAAATGACAGGGTGCGATCGAGAGTGACGCCAAGATAGACTGGCTGGGCTTCATGCCGGATTCTCGTATCGCCAAGCTGCACATTAAGCTCACGCGAGGCATGGTGTAGATGGAAAACAGATGATACCGTTTTTGCAGTGCTAGGGATTAGTCGCCATTTTTTACAGTCATCAGATATCAGAGACATGTCTTTCGTGAGTGTTTCCTCGAGGATGTCGAACTTGGATGCCTGAGCTGCACAGCAGATGTCATCGGCGTAGATGAACTTCCTTGAAGAAGTTTCTGGGAGGTCACTGATGTAAATATTAAATAGCGTAGGAGCCAGAACAGAGCCCTGGGGGAGGCCACTTGAGACAAGTCTCCATCTGCTAGACTTGTCACCCAGATGCACCCGGAATCTTCTGTTTTGGAGAAGAAACGATATAGTGTTGGCCACCCATGGAGGCAGGCATTTTGAGATCTTGACTAGGAGACCGCGGTGCCAGACCGTGTCATAGGCTGCTGTGAGATCAACGAAGACCCCAACACTAAAGAGCTCTAGCACACCTCATGTCCCCCACACATACACTTCTCTCTTTATATTTATTTACTATCTAAGAAAGAATTGCTAGAAGACAGAGCAGTGCCCAGCTTGAGCAGAAGGTGCTGTGGCCCCAGGCAAACAAGCTGATGCTCTGCTCTAGTAGTCTTAGATATCTGCCCAGCCCCACTCATATTGTTCAATAGGCCATTTGTCTCCTCTGTCCAACTAGCCTGTCAACAGTTTTGGCAAGTCAGTCCAAAGTCAAAACATCTCTCCATCCTGAATAACCACTCTTTTGCCCCTTACCTATGCCCTTCAATGCCCTCATCATGCTCACAAAGCTTCGTGTTCCTCTATCCATCTCATCAACCATCAAAATGCATGGCTTCTCTCAGTAGAATTCCTTTCCATTTTTCACCCCTTCTTTTAGGTCTTCAACAATGCTCACCCAATACTGTTAACCCCCCTAAAGGCTTTCTTCCTTCCTCCTAAATAGCCACACTAGACAGTCCTGCCCTTTTCAGCTACTCCATTCACACACTACACAATGCAGAGAGGTCTATTGTCTCTACTCTATTGTCCACTCCCCACACTGCCATTTAATGTGATTTGCAGCACAAAACACCTAGCTTCTTTCCTCTCCTTTCTTTCTTTATTTTGCAGATAAAGGCAGAAAGCGGGAAAGGAAACCACCAAACTTCCTTCAATGCAAGGCTTGGGCCTGGCAGGTCCACATGGCCACTCTGCTCATGATCTCTGTCAGTAACTTGTGCCCTCTTTTCACAAGTCTCCAAAACACTGCCTTCCACCCACATTCCTTAATAACCACCCACCAAAGGGGTTGCTGAAAGCAACTCATGTTTTTCTGACTCCATCCCTTTGTTCCAATGCTCCTAATATCCACTGTCCCCTTCATCTTCTCCTATTCTTCTCAAAACACAACGCTTGGGAGTTGGTCCAACAATGATGACATCAAATACTAATAATAATAACTACAACAATAAAACAACAAGGGCAACAAAAGGGAATAAATAAGTAAATAAATATTTTAAAAAAAACAACACAAGGTTTCTTTAAATGCTATTTCAAACCTTCGTAGATTCTCCTTACTTCCCTAGCCAAATGTAACTGCATCTCCATTTACACTTCTCAGTTCATTACCTTACTCAGAGCAAACGAAGGTCCTTAATTTTTCTTATCTCTGCTGCAGATTTTTTAAGATTTATTTAGGTATTTATTTATTTATTTTCCCTTTTGTTGCCCTTGGTTTTTGTTGTTGTAGTAGTTGTTGTTATTGATGTCATCATTGTTGGAGAGAAATGGAGAGAGAAGGGGAAGACAGAGGGGGAGAGAAAGACAGACACCTGCTGACCTGCTTCACCACCTGTGAAGCAACTCCCCTGCAAGTGGGGAGCTGGGGGCTCGAACCAGGATCATTACACCGGCCCTTTCATTTTGAGCCACCTGCGCTTAACCGGCTGCGCTACTGCCCAACTCCGATTTAAAAAAAATAATAATTATTTATTGGGGCTAGGTGGTGGTGCACCTGTTAGAGTGAACATGCTACAATACACAAGAGCCCAGGTTCAAGCCACCAGCCTCCACCTACAGAGGGAAAGTTTCACAAGTGAAGCAAGGCTGCAAGTGTCTCTCTGTCTCTCTCCCTATCACCACCCTATCCTCTTGCTTTCTCTTCTCTCCCTACCCAATTAAATAAATATTTAAAATATGTATTTAAATATTTATGAAGAGGGAGTTGGGTGGTGGTACACATGGTTGAGCACACACATTAAATATTTATGAGGGAGAAAAGCCAGAAAATTACTTGCTGATGAGAGAGAAATGGGAGAGCCAGAACATCATTCTGGTACATGTGGTGCTGGGAAATCAAACTCAAGATCTCATGCTTGAGAGTCCAATGCCCTACCCACTGCACCACAAACCCTGAGATGCTTTAACTTTTATTTAATTATTTATTAAGGAAAAGGAATACGGGATGGGTGGGGGTGCATCTGGCTAAGCTCACATATTACCAAGCACAGGTTTGATCCCCTGCTCCATTCTTGCAGAGGGTCTGCTTCAAGCAGGTCTGCAGATATCTGTATGTATGTATGTATGTATGTATGTATGTATCTACCTACCTCACCACCCTTTCTCAATTTCTTTCTAACCTATCTAAAAAAATTAATAAATAAAATTTAAAATAGAAAAAAATGGCTGCCGGAAGCAGTGGGTTTGTAGTGTAGGCACCACATCCTAAAGGCAATAAATAAATAAGGGAGACAGTATTAGTATTACTCTGGCACAGATGATGCAGGGGATTGAACTCAGGATCCCATGCTTGAGAATTCACAGCTTTATCCACTGTACCACCTCCTGGATCTCCTGTTACAAATTTTTAAGTTCCTTAATGGCAACAGAATCTCTGTTATGTTCAGAATACCCTACAACACAGGGTCCTGATATAATCATAAAAGTATTGTGACTGAATTCCTAGCTACTGTGTTTCAACAGACTAATGTTTGAATGGCATTAATGAAAAACTGAAATAGGTCACTTGACCACTACAAAAAATAATAAAATTAATTTCAAATTCTTTCCTAAATAACAAAGCTAACATACTCATTTTGGAAGTGATATACAGATTTTAGATTTAACCAAAACAACTTGAACCTTTTTTCTGACTTTATTGTCCCCTGCTAAAACCTAGACTCATCTTCACAAGTGAGTTAAATTTTTACATAATAATAGGAAACTATACTTAAACAAACTACAGAAAATTATACTGCCATACTACCATAAACAGTAAATTTGGGGGCCCTGGGTGGTGGCACACCTGGTCGAGCGCACGTTATAATGCACAAGGACCCAGGTTTGACCCATTCCCTACCTGCAGGGGGAAAGCTTTGCAAGTGGTAAAGATGTGTTGCAGGTGTCTCTCTGTCTCTCACCCTCTCTATCACCTCCTCCCTTCTCAATTTCTGGCTGTCTCTACCCAATATATAAAAAAAGATAATACAAAAAAAATTTTTAAGAGAAGACCAGTAACTTTTTGTAACAGCTATCAAAGAATCACATCTTTAAATTTTTCTGGTTTTTTTAAATTGCCAAATAAATCTGAAATCAAATTTAAATTCCAATGAGAATATTTTATTGTTATAAGAAAACAATTCTTTAATTAAAATAAAAATACATCCCCCCCAGTTTTTAAAGAAAAACAGGCAGGTAGAAAAAGCAATCACATGTACTCTGGTCACTTACTGCCTCAGATCTAGACTGTTCCTCTGACTAGTCTTCCTTTCTTGTGACACAATTAGAAGCATAAGGAAAACAGAATGGAGCAAAAATTCCGGAAGCATTCTCTAACATTAAAGGGATAATAAAACATTTGAATCAGGAAGTGGTGTGTGTGTGTGTGTGTGTGTGTGTGTGTGTGTGTGTGTGTGTGTGTGTGTAACAGCTAAACGTCAACCTTCTGCAATTCTCACTTTGCCCTCGAAGATATTCTGAGGGGGCACAGCAGGCTAAGCCCACATGGCACAAAGCACAAGATCCAGCTCAAGGATCCCAGTTCAAGCCCCCAGCTCCCCAACTGCAGGGGGGGTCACATCACAGGTGGTGAAGGAGGTCTGCAAGTGTCTTTCTCTCCCCATCTTCCCCTTCTCTGATTTCTCTCTGTCCTATCCAATAACAACAACAGCAATAACAACAATAACCACAACAATGATAAAACAATAAGAGCAACAAAAAGGGGAAAAATAGCCTCCAGGAGATTCCTAGTGCTGAGCCCCAGCAATAACCCTGGAGGCAAAAAAAAAAAAAAAAAAGATATTCTGAATGTTCAGAAGTAGAAGACTCAGACTGACCTTTAGCAAAGTGAAAAAACCAAAAACAAAATAACACTAGTTTCCTGGTTAGTCTGATTTTGCATTATCCCCTTTCTATAGAAGACATGGCTTTACTTCTAAAACAGAAATTGGTTCACAACATTCCCTCTTTCTAAAAAAATTCAACTGATTTCCATGGTTTCAGAAGATATTCTGAAAACTCCAGGGCCACCACAACCAAGTCACTTATCCAGTAGGCTTTTACTGTGTAATTTTAAGCATTTTTCAGCATACACTTTTTTTTTACTAAACCAATACAAGTTCACTTTCCAATTTTCCTTCTCAACAGACTACAAGGCCTTATCTTTTGAGGACCAGATCAAATGTCATCAAGAAGCATTAGCCCCGGGGGCCGGGCGGTGGCGCAGTGGGTAAAGCGCATGTGGTGCTGGGCGCAGGGACTGGCATAAGGATCCCAGTTCGAGCCCCCAGCTTCCCACCTGCAGGGGAGTTGCTTCACAGGCGGTGAAGCAGGTCTGCAGGTGTCTGTCTTTCTCTCCCCCTCTCTGTCTTCCCCTCCTCTATTTCTCTCTGTCCTATCCAACAACAAACAACATCAACAATGGCAATAATAATAACCACAACGAGGCTACAAGGGCAACAAAAAGGGGGTGGGGGGAATGGCCTCCAGGAGCGGTGGATTCATGGTGTAGACACTGAGCCCAGCAATAACCCTGGAGGAAAAAAAGAAAAGAAAAAAAGAAGCATTGGCCCTCTCTGGGCTACATTTTTTTATACCTTGTTTTTCTTTGTTTTTTTAAAATGTTGTTTGATTCCTCATTTTTCTACTTACTTCATTCTGCCATGTTACATTTAATGACCAAAAACACACAAAATTAATTTTCATCTAAGTATAAATCTCCTGCTTGTCCTTAGCCTTTGACTGTGAATAAAAATCAGCATGTGCCAGAAGGATCACATGTAGGAAAAGCTTCTTCCTGCATTCTGGGCCAGTGCCAAGAATCAGACAGCACCATATCTCCTAGTAGATCAGATTGTCAGTCTCCAACAGAGCCAAGCTAGATCGCTACAACTTCCCAAGTGTTTTGACAAGTATCTCAAATAACATGATGCAATTTTTAGAAACGTCCTTCTGCCACTGCATATAAGACATCAAGGTCCCTCCTTTTCACTGGTGTCATGATTTTACTCTCATCATCCAAAAAGTGCATTGAGGACCAACTTTTCCTATGGCTTAAGCAGCTGTAAATAAAGATGATCTTTTTCACTTTCCTTTCAAAGTTTGGATAGTTCAAACTAAATCTAAGTCAGTTAGTTATAACATCTAAAACTACATTCCATGATTTTATTGTAGCAAATCCACTGGGAACTCTGCCACTCAACCCCCAACATCCCACTCAAACTCTTCTACTGTCAGAGTGAAAGACAACACCTACTCCTGGAATGGTCCAGAATTAAATGGCCTCAGCTCAGCAATGGTATTAACATGACAAGTTTCAATTAGAGATTAACTCACATGTGGTATGAGTCAAGGACTTTTCATTCTACAAAATGAGAGGTAACTAAGCATCTGATCAAGAATGCAGGTCAGGGAGTCGGGGTGGTAGCACAGCCAGTTAAGCTCACATGGTGGAAATGCAAGGACCTGCAAGGATCCCAGTTTGAGCCCCCGGCTCCCACCTGCAGGGGAGTCGCTTCACAAGCGGTGAAGCAGGTTTGCAGGTGTCTATCTTTCTCTCCCCGTCTTCCCCTCCTCTCCTCTCTCCATTTCTCTCTGTCCTATACAACAACGACGACATCAATAACAACAACAATAAAAAAAGGGGGGCAACAAAAGGAAATAAATATTTTTTTAAAGTTAAAAAAAAGCACAAGTCAATTGTGCCATATAATAACTGGTATTCAAAGTTTAACTGGCATTTTTTTTCTTTTTTTTTTTTTTGCCTCCAGGGTTATTGCTGGGCTCAGTGCCTACACTACTAATCCACTACTCCTGGAGGCCATTTTTTTCCATTTTGTTGCTGTTATGGTATTGTTAGATAGGACAGAGAGAAATTGAGAAAGAAGAGGAAGACAGAGAGAGAGGAGAGAACGGTAGACACCTGCAGACCTGCTTCACCACTTGTGAAGCAACCACCCTGCATGTGGGAAGCTGGGGGGCTCTTACCGGGATCCTTGTGCATCACACCCAGCCCCTAACTGGTAAAAAAAAAAAATATATATATATCAGACTACAACTATTTCAAACTCCCATCAGGGTTAGATAATGCGTTTTCCACTAGGATGCACAGGATTATTTTCATGTAAAGATGCAGAGCTGAATCACATTGATTATAACATTCCTTTTTTTTTTTTTTTTAAACCAGAGTCCTGGTTCAGCTCTGGCTTATGGTAGTGCAGGGGACTGTTGGGATTTTGGAGCCTCAGGCATGAGAGTCTCTTTGCAGAACAATTATGCTATCTACCCTCCACCCAAGACTCAATTATTTTACGCTCAGTTTGGAAAGGTGTACTACTTTAAAAAATTTTTAAAAAGCAAAGTATCCACCAGAGAGGTGACTCAACAGGCAGGATGCAGCTTTGCATGCAGGAGACCCCAGGTTTGATCCCATCCCCATATATGATTGAGGAGTGCTCTGATTTCTCATTCAATTATAACAGAAATAGCCTGACTTCCATGTCTGAGTCTCCATAGGCCCCAGGATCCACCCCTGGCACTACCACCCATATGCACAACTGAGAAGTGCTCTGGGGAAGGACGAGATAGCATAATGGTTATGCAAAGAGACTCCCATACCCGAGGCTCCAAGGCCCCATGTTCAATTCTGTACCACAAGCCAGCCAGCGCTGAGCCAATGCTCTGGTTAAAAACAATTTAAAAAATTTTTAAAAAATAATAAGTGTTGGTCTTTCTCCAGCTCTCTCTCTATAAATGTAAACAAACCTTTAACTAAATGAATAAATGTGTTCCTTTGTTGGTATGCTTCTAAATTCTGCTTCTAAGACCCCTTCTGTTTCATTGGTTTAATCCCCCCTGCTTAACACTGTATTCTATTTATATAACCACTGTTAACTAAGCACCGCCCTGCCTCCCCGGCATTGGTTTAATCCTCACTGTTTTACACACTTTTTCCTTCTCCCCACCCCCTATCCTACTTACATCCTCTTCGGACCTGACTCTTCCGCCTCAGGATATATATGGACAAGATTATGATTAGAGATAGCTTAGATTGCGCTGTGTTCCACATGAATAAAGACTGAACTGCGTACCACTCAGCTCAGTCATGAGTCCCTGGTCGTCTCTCTCTCCTGCCTGTGAAGCTAGCCCGACATTCCTTAATATGTCTTCTCTTCAAAGACCTGCTGGAAACAGTACATGCATCTTTAGATCAGGATATCAATACAACATTTTCCTCTAGGAAATTCTTAGCAGTGGGGCCAGGGGATGGTGCACCTGGTTGAGCACACATGTTATAGTGAGCAAAGACTCAGGTTCAAGCCCCCAACCCCCTCCTGCAAGGGGAAAGCTTTGCAAGTGGTGAAGCAGGGCTCCAGGTGTTTCTCTGTCTCTCTCCCTCCCTATCTCCCCCTTCCCTCTCAATTTCTGTCTGTCTCCATCAAATAAATAAAGATAATAAAAAAATTTTTTTTTTTAATTCTTGGAGGTCAGGTGGTAGGGCAGTGGGGTTAAGCACACATGGTGTGAAGTGCAAGGACCCATGTAAAGATCCCAGATCAAGCCCCTGGCTCCCTACCTGCAGGGGAGTCACTTCACAGGCAGTGAAGCAGGTCTGTAGGTGTCTATCTTTCTCTCCCTCTTTCTGTCTTCCCTTCCTCTCTAGATTTCTCTCTGTCCTATCCAACGACAGCAACAACAACAATAATAATAATAACCACAACAATGATAAAACAACAAGGACAACAAAAGGGGAAAAAATGGTCTCCAGGAGCAGTGGATTTGTGGTGCAGGCACCAAGCCCTGGGAATAACCGTGGAGGCAAAAAAAAAGAAAAAAATTCTTAGCAGAATAAAGTTTCTCTTAACAAACCATTGGACTTTCTTTTACCAAAACAAAGGGTATAATTTACTTTTCCCTTTTTGCCTTGACTTTCAAAAGTTTCAAAATTGAATTATAATGCTCATATTATTTTAAACTGGAATAATTTGTATATTTACTCTTTCCTCTTGTTTTTTTTAATCTATTTATTTATTTATTATTGGACAGAGAGAAACTGAGAAAGGAGGGGAGAAAGAGAGGGGGAGAGACACCTGCAACCCTGCTTCGCCACTCATGAAGCTTTCCCCCTGCAGGTGGGGACCAGGGCCTTGAACCCCGGTCCTTGTACCCTGTAGTATGTGCACTTAACCAGGTGCACCACCACCTGGCCCCTCTTTCCTCTTGTTTCACATAGATTTTTGCTTCCTATTTATCTTTTAATACCTTACTGTATCTATGGCATCTGTTAAAAGGTTCTATCAAACCCTTTTGAGAAGCAGTAACAGTAAAATTATAAATAAAACTTTCCTGTATCAGTCTAGTTAGTTATCTTAACACTGGAAATGTTCTATTGTCAATATTCTAGTTCCTAAATGTAAATAAGACTTCAGAAGTCATACAAAAATCTATGTTCAGTGAATATGATGTACAGAAAGACCAACAAAGCAAGAGATCCTGAAGACTGAAATCAAGACCACCAGAATGAAGTAGGTCAAGAAGACAATAGAATGAGCGTGTTTTGGATACTGTAAAGGCATGAGGTGTGCTCCCTGGTTTCAGCCAGCATACGTTAGAAACAGAGCAAAAACAACATTGGCACAGTGGGGAGAACACTGCAATCATTCCGTGGTGGGTAGAGAAATGACTAGGAAACAGAGAGGTGGAAATGCAAGTATCCTTACTAACTGCTAACAGTGACTGTGAGGGGCAAGTGGGAGATAGAGCCAGGAGGGACAGAAGTAAAGGAGGGATTTCTCTCCCAAACCCAGTCCTCTTTTTCTTACTAAGAAAGACCTGCATGTTTCTATATTTCACCCAACAACTATTTGCTGGTGCCTATAATATAGCAGGTAATTCCAAGAGTATGTGACTGATCAATGAACTAAACAGATAAACACCCTTGCTGTGGAGAAATTACACTCTAGAAAGGAGAGGGAGGCATTAAACTAATAAATTAGAAGGAAAAGACAGCAGAGTCATGAGATGGAGACAAGAGGAAAAGTGCTCAGGAGCTGCATGACTGGGGCTGGGGTCAGCCTACTGAGGCTTAAGCAATGGCTTCAAGCAGATTGCAGGGGAAGGACCTTCCAAGCACAAGCAGCAGAGCTAGAGCCCTAAAGGACTGTGCTGGCCATACTTAAGGAACTGTGGGAAAGTGATCAGTGAATGAGGACAGGAAAAGTGATGCCAGGAGCCGGGCGGTAGTACACCTGGCTGATCACTCACATTACAATGCACAAGGATGCAGGTTCAAGCCCCTCGTTCCCACTGGAAGAGGGAAAGCTTCACAAGTAGTGAAGCAGTGCTGCAGGTGTCTCTCTGTCTCTTTCCTCTATTTCTCCCCATCTCTATTCAATAATTAATAAATAAATAAAGATTAAGAAATGCTGAAAAAGTCAAATGATGACACAAAAAAAGACTGTAAGGAGTAGAAGGCAACGGTACGCAGACCACCAGTCAAAGGATCAGCTGCAGTCAGAGTGTGACCTTTCCTCCAAGACTGGAGAACAGAGGTTAAGAAAGAAGTTTGTGGGAGTCGGGCTGTAGCGCAGCGGGTTAAGCGCAGGTGGCGCAAAGCACAAGGACCGGCATAAGGATCCCGGTTCGAACCCCGGCTCCCCACCTGCAGGGGAGTCGCTTCACAGGTGGTGAAGCAGGTCTGCAGGTGTCTATCTTTCTCTCCTCCTCTCTGTCTTCCCCTCCTCTCTCCATTTCTCTCTGTCCTATCCAACAACGACGATAACAACAATAATAACTACAACAATAAAACAACAAGGGCAACAAAAGGGAATAAATAAATAAAATAAAATAAATAAAAAAAAATTTAAAAAAAAAAAAAGAAAGAAGTTTGTAAGAAGGTGGAGGGGAAGCTGAGCTCCTTATTTTTTTAATCCCCTGAGGTGGCAGGCAAGGTTTCACACCAAGCACGGGATATTGGGGAGGCTTGAGCAAAGTGGTCAAGGTTTTAGAAATTATGTCAATGTGGATGATGGGACGGAAGGGAAGTAGAACTGCTCTGACAGAAATCAAAGACACAGAGGAAATGCAAGATCACACTTGAACTATGGAGTTAGTCCCCAGCATATGTGAGGTTTCTCCACATCAGAGTTAAGTTCGAGCCCCCGGCTCCTCACCTGCAGGGGGGTCGCCAACTTCACAAGTGGTGAAGCAGGTCTGCAAGCATCTGTCTTTCTCTCCCCCTCTGTATTCCCCTCCTCTCCATTTCTCTCTGTCCTATCCAACAACAACAGCAGCAATAACAACAACAAAAAACAACAAGGGCAACAAAAGGGAAAAAATGGCCTCCAGAAGCAGTGGATTTGTGGTGCAGGCATCGAGCCCCAGCAATGATCCTGGAGACAAAAAAAAAAAAAAAAATTGTAGTAGAGATGAAAGACGTATCTGATGTAAATAATCTGATATTCAATATAAATATTTTTAAATTCATATGAATATTTGTAATCATGCAAATACACACACACACACTAGCAGTCACAAAACAAACCTAAGAGGACCAACTGAACATGAAATAAAAACATCATAAGGTAATACAAAGGGAGAAAGGCTCCAACTGTGAAAATGACAAAAGCCACTATGGAACAGGCAGCAGCAGCATGCTACACCGATTTAATGAGAAAGCAGCTAGAGCCGGGTTTATTTCATAATGTCTTTATACAAGTGGTAAAGGTGGTTAGGAATCACACCGCTACACACACTCTCTCTCAACCAGCATCAAGGAATCACGGAGCCATTAATCACAGCGTCCAGCTCAGACGGAAGCCTGAGGGACTGACACGCAGGCTGTCCTACTATCACAGTCGTGTCTGTTTCTCTGGTTTCCTGAGAGCCGCCCCCGCGACGCCATTCACGCACACTCTGGAAGAGCAGGCCTGCTGCGCTTCTCAACTCAGCGTGTGGAATCGGTGCCTCAGCTTGGAGACCTCGGCGAAGCAGCTGACCGACAAGAAGGCGGCCACCCACTGTCCTTTACTTTGAGCCAAGACAGAGGGAAGGGCCACAAAGCCTCGTCCTTCCTTCGGGTCTGGTCTCTGCTGAGAGAACAAAAGCGAAGCTGTGCTCGCATCTTTCTCAAGTGGGAAGAGCCCTTGGGCGGACGACGGAGCCGACCACTGCGCTGGGCTCCCCACTCCCCACACTCCTCGGCCTCGCTCGGCTAGCTGCTTCCCATCGGCCCCGCTGACCCCGCGAATCCCACCCAGGCCCGGGGGACTCGGATCTTCTCGGCCGGCCAAGCTCCACGCGCGCCCAAGGCAGCCGAGCCCTGCGCGTCGCGCCTGAGGCCCGGACACTGGCCGGACGCCGACCGACCGACCGACCGACGCAAAGCCCCGCGCAGCGCTGGGGACGCGGGCACGGCTGCGCCCACTCGGGTCCGCGCTGCGCGGTGCGGCGGCTGGACTCACACCTCGCACTGTGGCCTCCAGGCGGCAGCCGCCATGTCCCCAGAGAGACGTCTGAGACATCTCTGCCGGCAGCGAGGGTGTGAGGGGTCGGCTCCCGGCGGTGCGCGCCCCCAGCCCTAACCCCCGCGCTACCCCGCCCCGCGGCCGTGGGCCCGACAGCCTCCGTGCAGAGCCACCACAGCGGCCGCGGCCAGTCACCAGCGCTGCCGACACCCCGGAGCTGCCGGTCACTCGGAGCAGCCGGTCGCTCGGAGCTGCCGGTCGCCTCAGAGCTGCCGGTCACTCGGAGCTGCCGGTCACTCGGAGCTGCCGGTCGCCTCAGAGCTGCCGGTCGCTCGCAGCTGCCGGTCACTCGGAGCTGCCGGTCACTCGGAGCTGCCGGTCGCCTCGGAGCTGCCGGTCGCCTCAGAGCTGCCGGTCGCTCGGAGCTGCCGGTCGCCTCAGAGCTGCCGGTCGCCTCAGAGTTGCCGGTCGCCTCAGAGCTGCCGGTCGCTCGGAGCTGCCGGCGCCCGCGGGAGGATCTGTCAGGTCATCCTCCCAACATGGCCGCCGAAGGCCCCGCCGGCCGCGACCACCAGCCGTCATCCCCGCCGCCCCTCCCCCTCCCAAATGCAGCGGCTGCGGCCTCCGGGCGCCAGGGAACGGGAAGTGGGGAGCCGGTGCGGGACACCCGGACCCGACCCTGCGGGGCACCTCCCGCCGGGCGCAGCGACCATCGGGGGCCGCGCCAGGGAGCCGCGCCCGCACCCGCCCCGCCCGCCGCAGCTGCTGCGGCCGCACCCCGCAGGCCGCACCCCAGGGCCCTGCACCCCGCACCCCGCACCCCGCACCCCGGGCCCCGCAGGCCGCACCCCACACCCCGCAGGCCGCACCCCGCAGGCCGCACCCCACACCCCGCAAGCCGCAGGCCGCACCCCGGGGCCCTGCACCCCGCAGGCCGCGCCCCAGGCCCCGCAGGCCGCGCCCCGCACCCCAGGGCCCGCACCCCACAGGCCGCACCCCGCCGCCTCCATCCCCGCTCCCATCGGGCCGCGCCCCGCAGAAGCCGCACCCGCACCTCAGGCTGCGCTCCGAAGGCCGGTCAGCAGCGGCGACGCCCGGGGACGCGGGGGTCGGGACACCGACGCGCCTCAGCTCGAGTGGCCGCGAACCGCAGGGCGCCGCACCGCAGCCCCATCACGCACGGGCCGGGCCCCGCATCCAGGGAGGCAGCGGCAGCGGGAGCGGGAGCGGCTGGGGATCCGCGGGCGCCTCCGGGACGCCGCCGCCTCTCTGCCCCGCGTCGCTCCGCGCGAAGCTCCGCCCGCAGCGCCGGACACCGCCCCGAGCCCGGCCGCCTCACGTCACCTCGGCCCGCCCCGACGTCTGCGACGGACGCGGGAGGCGGCCAATCAGAGAGCAGGGCTGCGACAGCCAACCAATCGGAGAGCAGGGCCGCGACAGCCGGCCAATCAGAGAGGAGCCGCGGAGAGGGAGCGTGGACCAGAGCGCCACCTGGCTGTGCAGCGGCGGCGCGGGTCGGTGCGGGCTGGGGGCTGCGGGGAGCCGCGAGCCGCGGGGGCTCTGCGCATGGGGGGGGCCGGGCTTGCGGCCTTTGTCCGCTTGCAGGACAGCCCGGGGGAGGCAGCACCGCGTTGGGGCAACCATCGCTGTCCCCGTGCACGCTCAGTGCGGGCTACCCGGGCCGGGGCTGCGCAGCCAGGTGCATCGTGGTCCCTGTGCGGGGCTCCAGGGCCGGGGCTGTGGGGCCAGGTGCATCATGGTCCCTGTGCGGGGCTGCGCGGCCAGGTGCATCGTGGTCCCTGTGCGGGGCTGCGCCGCCAGTGCATCGTGGTCCCTGTGCGGGGCTGCGCCGCCAGTGCATCGTGGTCCCTGTGCGGGGCTGCGCCGCCTGGGCATCGTGGTCCCTGTGCGGGGCTGCGCCGCCAGGTGCATCGTGGTCCCTGTGCGGGGCTCCAGGGCCGGGGCTGTGGGGCCAGGTGCATCGTGGTCCCTGTGCGGGGCTGCGCCGCCAGGTGCATCGTGGTCCCTGTGCGGGGCTGCGCGGCCAGGGGCATCGTGGTCCCTGTGCGGGGCTGCGCCGCCAGTGCATCGTGGTCCCTGTGCGGGGCTGCGCCGCCAGGTGCATCGTGGTCCCTAGCGGGGCTGCGCGGCCAGGGGCATCCTGGTCCCTGTGCGGGACTGCGCGGACTGGGCATCGTGGTCCCTGTGCGGGGCTGCGCGGCCAGGTGCATCGTGGTCCCTGTGCGGGGCTGCGCGGCCTGGGCATCGTGGTCCCTGTGCGGGGCTGCGCCGCCAGGTGCATCGTGGTCCCTGTGCGGGGCTGCGCCGCCAGGTGCATCCTGGTCCCTGTGCGGGGCTGCGCCGCCAGGTGCATCGTGGTCCCTGTGCGGGGCTGCGCGGCCTGGGCATCGTGGTCCCTGTGCGGGGCTGCGCGGCCTGGGCATCGTGGTCCCTGTGCGGGGCTGCGCGGCCTGGGCATCGTGGTCCCTGTGCGGGGCTGCGCGGCCTGGGCATCGTGGTCCCTGTGCGGGGCTGCGCGGCCAGGTGCATCGTGGTCCCTGTGCGGGGCTGCGCGGCCTGGGCATCGTGGTCCCTTTGCGGGGCTGCGCGGCCAGGTGCATCGTGGTCCCTGTGCGGGGCTGCGCGGCCTGGGCATCGTGGTCCCTGTGCGGGGCTGCGCCGCCAGGTGCATCCTGGTCCCTGTGCGGGGCTGCGCCGCCAGGTGCATCCTGGTCCCTGTGCGGGGCTGCACGGCCAGGTGCATCGTGGTCCCTGTGCGGGGCTGCTCGGCCAGGTCCATCGTGGTCCCTGTGCAGGGCTGCGCGGCCTGGGCATCGTGGTCCCTGTGCGGGGCTGCGCCGCCTGGGCACCGTGGTCCCTGTGCGGGGCACCGGCCGGGCTGCAGTCAGGGTTGGGATGAATCGGCCTGCAACACGCTTTCTCGCCTGTTCCATGCAGAGATCACAGCGCATCCCACAGCCACCTTGGCATAAAGGCGGGTGCGTCATGGGGGAGTGTGACCTGGTGGGCATTGTGCTGGCTCCTCGGGGACAGGGAACAGTTCCGTACGGCCCGGAGCTAGTGAGCAGAGCGCCTCTGGGAAATGCCCTTGAAGGTCGGAAAACACTAGCTTTCTCTCTTCCTTATATTTTAAAAATCAGATTTAGAGTCAGATCAAAACAAGAAGCCCTCAACTGTTGATGAGCAGCTGGGTTCAGTACTTGGTAAAAGTAATATTCAACGGTAGTCATGTGTGATTATAATGGCATAAAGCTGTGAGATGCTGGCTTTATTTCCTAACAGAAATTGAAAGTAAAATGGGGTATCTATACCCTACATTCAACATAGTATTGATTTGGGGTGGGGGACTTACTTATGAACAGAAGCACTGCCAGGAACAGTGGATTCATATTGTGGGAATTGAGTCCCAGCAATAATCCTAGTGTCAGTTGAAATAAAATAACAAAATGAAATAAACATAGGGAGTCGGCAGTGGCGCAGCGAAGCGCAAGGACCAGGGTAAGTTACCCAGTTCAAGCACCCGGCTCCCTACCTGCAAGGGAGTCGAAGCGGTGAAGCAGGTCTGCAGGTGTCTTTCTCTCTCCCTCCTCTCTCCATTACTCTCTGTCCTATCCAACAACGATGACATCAACAACAGCAGTAATAACTACAACAACAACAAAAATTTTAAAAAGGCCAACAAAAGGGAAAGTAAATAAATATAAAAATTTAAAAAATAAAATAAACATAGGCATTAGGCATCAAAATTACATAATGGTTATGCAAAGAGACTGTCGTGCCTGAGGGTCCAAAGTCCCAGGTTCAGTCCCCGGCACCACCATAAACCAGAGCTGAACAATGCTCTGGCAAGAAAAAAAAAAAGGAGAGTCTCCACTAAAATCCTCATATTCTTCATCTAGCTGAGCATTTCTCATTTTATTTAGAATTTTAAAAAGATATTTATTTATTCCCTTTTGTTGTCCTTGTTATTTTATTGTTGTGGTTATTATTATTATTGTTGTTGTTGTTGTTGGATAGGACAGAGAGAAATGGAGAGAGGAGGGGAAGACAGAGAGGGGGAGAGAAATATAGACACCTGCAGACCTGCTTCACCGCCTATGAAGCGACTCCCCTGCAGATGGGGAGCCGGGGGCTTGAACCATGATCCTTCTGCCGGTCCTTGCTTTGCACCATGTGCGCTTAACCCGCTGCGCTACCGCCCACCTCCCTTTATTTAGAATTTTAAATCCATCTAACAAAAGGATATGACGGGACTTACACTGAAGCAATCAAATAATGAAACTCTACACTAAAATAGGAGTCACACTAGGAGAAATCAAAACTAATAAAAGTCTATTGGGGAGGTATGACTAAGATGAGTAGGGAAAAAAAGATAATTAAAAAAAAAAAAGAGCCAAGAGAATGTGCTACTATTATGGACAAAACTCAGTTCCTAGTATCCTGCAGACTAAGAAAGCAAAGGAAACAACCCAGGGTGAAACAGAAGCTCATCATTCAACCGTAAACACTGATTTTTGTTAGGTTAGAGCTCTTTGCATAAGTACTTGGGAAAGGTTGCAATGCAGAGCTCAGTGGAACTCTAAGAATCTGAAATTTGGGGTAGGGAGATAGCATAATGGTCATGCAAAGAGACATTCATGCCTGAGGCTCTCAAGTCCCAGGTTCAATCCCCCACACTGTCATAAGCCAGAGCTGAGCAGTGCCCTGGTAAAAAAAAAAAAAAAAAAAAAAGATATTAATATAAAAAAAAGAATCTGAAATTTGGTCCAGGAGGTGGCACAGTGGCTAAAGCACTAGACTCTCAAGAATCTGAAATTTAAAATAGATGAAGATGTATTCTTTATTTTTATACAGGAAGAAAATATTATAAATATGTCAGTTCTTTTTTTTTAATTTCTTTATTGGGGAATTAATGTTTTACATTCAACAGTAAATACAATAGTTTGTACATGCATAACATTCCCCAGTTTCCCATATAACAGTACAACCCCCACTATGCCCCTCTGTCATCCTTCTTGGACCTGTGTTCTCCCCACCCACCCACCCACCCCAGAGTCTTTTACTTTGGTGCGATATGCCAATTCCATTTCAGGTTCTACTTGTGTTTTCTTTTCTGA